>NC_056735.1:1359159743-1359284743 GCF_019279795.1 Protopterus annectens
GACAGATAGATATATACATGCTAGGCAAATATATATCAATAGATAGGTAAAGATGCAACATTCTACCTACCCCTTTCTTAAAAAGTTTAAGTTCGTGCATTTATTTAACTGTAAATGTTCACATGCTTTCAATTTAAATATTCAGAAATGGTCATTCATACTAAAAAATTCTTTAAAACCTCTCGCTCTTCCTTTCCCAACTGGAAAATATTCTTTCATTATCAGTATAAAAAAGCACAGCATTTTCCAGATGTTTTCATTTCTGACACGTTAAATTCCTTAGTATTTAAAGATCTTATAGCGTTATCCACATGGGGTCTATATTAGAACATCGAAGTTTCAAAACTTCGAATGTTCAAATATCGAACCCTATTCAGCGAAAGCTGAAAACATTGAACATACATGACAGCAAATGTTTTCCTATGGAAAACATTTGCTGTTCAAAAAAACATACACACAACACGAGCACACCAAATAAACAGCAATCCACACGCATACACCTAAAATCTTACACCTAACCCTACACTAAACTATACACACACCACTAACTATCCACTTACCTTAACCCAAATCCTAACCCTAAGGTCCATCACTATCGCACACTCACCTCACCGCGCCCTAACCCTAACTCACCTACCCCGCCCTAACCCTCACGTCCACACAATCGCACACTTACATGACCCGCGCCCTAACCCTAACTTACCTAACCTGCCATAACCCTCATGTCCACACAATTGCACACATACCTAACCCATGCCCTAACCCTAACTCACCTAACCCGCCCTAACCCTCATGTCCACACAATTGCACACACACCAAACCTGCACCCTAACCCTAACTACCCTAACCCACACTCAATTGCACACTTACCTGAACCCGACCTGTAACTTTCCACCACAGTGCTAAAAATACAGAAGTAACAGAAACGGACAACCAAATTCTTTCCCTAGGAAAACATTTGGTTTTCTGCTGCTTCAATATTTTCAGCTTTTGCTGAATAGGGTTCGATATTAGAACATTTGAAGTTTTGAAACTTCAATGTTCTAATATAGACCCATCCACATGATATGACCCACATTTATCACTAGCCATTTAAAGAGCATGACTACTTTTAATCTTATTCAATAAGTACTTTAACTTTGAAATGAGAAATCATATTTCCATATGCATTTAGGAGTAGTCAACACTATGTTAACTTTCTCTAACTCAGAAATCCTACTAAATAAACAGAAGACAAGTGCAGTCATGGGTATATTTATATACCCCAAGGTAATAATGGTAAAACATTGGAAGATATCCTCTGCTGGGCCTCCTCAAAAATTCCTCCTGAGACCCTTATATAAACTGATCTTAATATAGATTGTCAAACCATACAATTTGAAAATCCAACAAATGATATAAATCTAAACAAGTTCAAACAACTTATAATCATTCCAAGTAGATATAACAAAGTCACAGCTATCATCTCTCAAATGGATTCTAACATCCTATCCAGATAAAATCTCACCCCATGCAGCTCTGTCATACAGCCTGAGAAAAACTGTTTTTCATCAAGACACTTTATGAATACACTGCATCTCTTTAGCAGGCATTCAATAAAACCTCTCCACACAAATGATGCTGTTTCTGAGTTCAGTGAAATTTTACTAAGTGTTCTAAACACACTAGCTCCCCTCAAAACAAAGACAGTATGAGACAACCTTACCCATGGCTACCCTTAGCAACTAAACAACTCAAGAAGCAAAGAGATAAAGCTTTGAATGTTTACTATGAAATAGACAACTTAAGAAACCTAATAAAACAATTTCCAACCAAAGATATGAAAACCTATTGCTCAACCAATCAAAACACAAACAAATAATCCAAAAATGTCCTCGGAACTAAATAAACCATTAAATGCAGGACAAGTGGCACAACAATCACCAAACACACAAACAAATTGCTGCCATAGCCAACCAATTTGGCACCCTGTTTTTACAGACAGTATTGTCATTAACCAAACAGGTGATTAACGAAGCTGCTGATGTCCATACTCAGTCATCATTTCTCCTTCCAACCAGTTCCCATAGACACCATTCAAAAATATCTTAAAAAGTTAAAGGCTACTACAGCTGTCTCTGACAATTGACCTTGCAAACATGTTAAAATAGCTGCTAAGGCTATTGCATATCCAGTCTTGTTTCTGATGCATCAATCTGTATCTGATAATAAAGACCATCGCTATGGAAAAAATCCTTAATTCACTGTAAAAGAGTGGTAACAATGCATATCTTTTTCAAAATCCAGGTCCATTGCCATTTTATATCCCTTCGAAAAACAGTAAAAAAAAAAAGTATTCAAACGCAACACCTCAACTGTCTTCAAACCAACACAGCTTCGATCCTCATCACAAAACTACTACTGCTTTGCTGAATTTTATTAATACTGTCAACACTCACAGAAGCACCAAAAGCCTAGTCTCCACCATCCTCCTAGACTCATCAAATGATTTTTGCTCTGTCTACCACCAGAAACTTTTACATAAACTCTCACCCTTAGAGTGCATCACTTCACTACAGTGGTTTCATAGCTACCTCTCAAACAGAACACAATCAGTGAAACAGAAAAATGGCTTTTCTACCTTCTTTCCTGTAACTGTTTGTATCCCACAAGGATCTATACTAGGCTAAATATTTTTTCAGTGTATTCATTGATGACCTCTACACTGCTTCAAAAATGTTACCCTTGTTAACTACAATGATGACTCAATTCTAATGTACTCTGCCCAGACTCTCTAAGCTCTCCTGTACAGCAGTCCTTATTATTGATTGACACATTGCTAAATAATTCCTAACTACTTCTAAACTCTAAAAAACAAAATCACTGCTCTTTACCCCAAAACAACACTTTTCTCTTTTGCCTCTGCCCACAATACCATGATAGAACAAGTAAACTGCACAAAATGATTGTCATCATAGATGATCAGTTGATATTTGGCGACCATGTAGCCCACATGGTTAAAAAACTCATCATAAACTATGCCCATTATACAGAGTAATCTGAGATGACTTCCCTGCTTAGTTTAGCAGAAGCCTATCAGTGTCAAGCAGGAATGGAAAACAAACCAGAAGTAGACAAATATCAGGCAGCAACTGGATCTGCCAAAATACAAAAGAAAGAATATAAGGATCAGATAAGAAGGCAAGAAATGTGGAAAAGGCATAAATATAGTTGCAAGTACAGAAAACACCTTGAACAACCTCATGTCAATCAGGATTTGACACAGAAATGGTTAAGGAGGGGTGAATTTAAACTAAGACATGAAAGATTAATATTAGTAGACCAGGATAGTGGACTGCGTACAAGTTGGTTTGCAAAATTCATTGAACATGTGGGAGAAATAGACAAATGCAGGTTCTGTAAAACAGAAATTGAGACATTTGCACATCTTATTGCTGGGTGTGATACACTAATGGTAGAGGGTCTGTATAATGAAAGGCATAATAATGTGGCAAGACTGTTCCACTGGGGATTGTGCAAGCATTACAATGATGAAGTACCTGAAAAGCATTGGAAACATGAGCCACAAAGCATTATAGACAATGATGAAGTTTATCTCACACTGGATCTCCCAATACCAACAGTTCAAAAAACAGATGTAAGAAAATGTGAAAATGTAAGAAAATCATATATAGTAGTCCATGAAAAGAAGACAAAAACAACATTGATCATTGAAATTGCTACAACCAGTGGATATAGTGTCTTATGCACAGAGAGACACAAACTCATAAAATACCAGGATGTGAAGGCAGACATGAGAGAATTATGGAAGAAGGATATCCAGACAGTTCCAGTAGTAGTAGGTGCAATGGGTCTCATAAAAAAAGAATTTTACAGCCTTATTTAGATATGCTACCGATGCATGTAACTACATATGAATTGCAGAAGGAGTCATTACTGGGCACATTGCAGCTGCTGTGAAGAGCACTTTTGGCTGACATCAATGATTAAAACAGTACTAATTTCATGAACTTTGATCATACTTTGACTTAGAAATGAGGTCCATTCTCATCAAGGTATTAGAAACTCAAAAGACTTGGAGAAATTAAACTGCATGTAAAAACCTATCTCACTGACAGAAGACGTATAGCCTCTATATGTCTTACTGCCATCTTTTTTCTATGTTGTCCCAATCTTCACGTAACTTCAAGTCTCACATTTGACAGACTTGACCAACATTATAATAAAATAGCCAAGTTTGCTGTAAATTATAACAACAGAATATACCACTGCCTAGCACTCTTTGAATTTAAAATAATTAGAACTACATCACCAAGCTCTTTCTCAGCTAACTACAATGCATAGACTTCCTATAAGCCAGAAAACTGTCTAGTCCTTAACAACTTAACAACTTAATACAACACTTCTTTCCATTTGAGTTTTACACAAAATTACTAATACCTATAACTAAGTCATCTAGTACAGCAGGTGACTATATTCAACTAGTGTAACAAAACTATGTGTGACAGATAAGGCATGTCTGTAAAATAACGTGACTAAATTGACCATTTGGGGATAGGAGAATAATATGCTGATAAAAAACATCAAAAACTAAGCATATGTGATTTGGGAGACATAAATTGAAAGGTGAATATTTAATACAGCACACAGTGATTGAAACTGTAGACTCATTTAAGGACCTGGGTATATGTGTAGATACAGCTATGAGTTTTTTTTAATCATATCAATCAATTGGTTAATGACAGTTATAGAATTATAGGTTCTATAAAAAGATTTATAAAGTCTAGGAAATCAAAAATTGTTTGTTAGTTACATTAGACCCAAACTTGAGTATGGAATAACAATATGGAAACCCTATAAGAAAACAAGCATGAGTAAACTGGAAAGACTACAGCAGAAATATACCAAGAGTATTCATGGATGTGAAAATTTAAGTAATTATGAAAGACTAAAATGTTTGAACTTATACAGTGTCTCTTACAGATATATAAGATGAGATCTTATTCAGTTATATAGGGCATTTAGAGGCAACTACTTCTAGGAATGTTTGGGGTTATCAAAAAGTAGTAGAGAGTCATCAGACATCCTACGTAGAAGGTTCTATAGGAATGTGAAATGTACTAATTGGTTTCCTGACATAGTAGCTGATGCATGGAAAAGACTACCAAATTACATTAAAGCAAGTACTAGTTTAGATATTTTTAAGAACAGCCTGGACATTTATTATGGGAACAAGTGTTTTGGCATATTGCAAGCGAGAAGGGCATTGATACCCACGCTTGAAATATATGTATGTAAGACTATGGAACCATATCTTACTACCAGTGAAATCTATTCAGAAAGCAAACTCATTTAAAATACAACTAAAACTTCACCTATGAAACTGATGGATCTTCTCCTGTTCATCTCCAGGATAAATGTCACTGTTATTTCCAGCTTGCCATGTTGTTAAATCATTTATCTTCATTCTGAATCCTATTCCCTCAACCAGTTTGTCTCAATACCTGAATAGTTTGCTATGCAGTGCTAGGCAGTTGCATGTCCAGGAGTTGTTTAGCATCTCCCAGCCATACATATCATATTGTGACACTGCCTGCCACCCCACCTCTATACTTCTAATTTAAACCATATAATAGCCACATATAATTGTGTCTGTACTTGCTTAATACCCACCTCTTAGCTGCAATATTTAAATGTTCTGCCTTACTGACTCCCTTCCCTAACTTCCATTTCTTTGAATTTATAATCAGTAATCACAATATCTATTATCTAATTAACAAACTCACTAATATTCCTCTTCAAATGCTCAACATGTACAAAATGCATAAGTATTGCTATTGTGTAATAGTTTCCTTTATTTCATTTGAATGTAATCTAAATAACAAATGTATGTGTAATTGTCAATATACGTTACTTAATACATGATCATGTGTATTAGTGAATGAACTCTTTACAATATTTTCTCCACAGGCCTCCAATGAAAAGTGAAAAACAGACAGTAAACCAAAGCAAAATAAAATAAAATCTGCCTGCAGTTATTCATTACAGCTTAATTTAAAATTTTAAATAAGCAGTGGTGTGTTATTTTTCCCTATCTTTACTAATCTGTTTTAGTACTTAACATTTTATTGATAGCAAAATGTTTGCAGGGGACAGTAAAAGAATATCAGTAAAAAACAAAGGAGTATAGCAAACTCACTTCAAGTATCTTACCAGACTGGTTTACAGATCAAACGCTACATTAGCTATGTACACCAGCTTGAATTTACACTGTATGTTATACATGGGAAACAGTATCCATATAGAATCTGCAAACAATGACTTAAGCCATCAAAGGAGTCACTTGAAAAGTCTCACTTTGTTGGCATTATTCCGGAGTAACTTCATAGGCTACATCAAAGGGGCAGCTCTACTGAGTGTGGCATGTGCCAAGGATAATTTCTACTTTGAAATTAAAGCAGCACATAATGTGCTCTCAGTTCATCATTTCCAACTACCAGTTTACCATATCAGTTGTCTTAAAAGGATTCAGTATATTTGTGGTTTCTATTGTTATCATGCTCTTTAAAGACATTAATCCATCCTTTCAAATACCTTCTTGAATCCAGTTATAGAAAAAGGGCATCTGTCCCTCCGGATTACAGATATGATCTTCTTTCCTTAGCAAAACCAGTATTAAAGAAATATCAGATGCCAGTACTAACCTACACTGAAATAAAAATATAACAATGCAGATACACATCACAATATACACACTCTTTCTTACCTATCTAAAAATGTTGCTTTTACTTTGTCTGTGTGTTATACACTCATCATTATCTCACATTATCTCTCATGCTAATGGACTCCTCTCTCAATTCAGTCTTCTGTAAAATGTATAGATCTTAACTGGCAGACTGTCAATATATCTATGTCTATAGCTTTCTATCTGTATATATAAATATATATATATATATATGTATATATATATATATATATATATATATATATATATATATAAAATATATATATATATATATATATATATATATATATATATATTATATATATATATATATATATATATATATATATATATATATACATGCACACGCACATGCGCGCACGCACACACACACACACACACACACACACACACACACACACACATAATTAAGGCTGGTTTTTGGAATGTCCCTGTACAACTAACATCTTATATTTCATATGTAATTCATTGCTTTTAGTGGATTCTTCTCTCAATAAATCTTATTTAATTTTATTTTATTTTACATTTGTTTGCCAGGGAGGTCCACGAAAGGAAAAACTAAAAATAGTCGCCAGTTTGTCAAAGGAGGAGAATATAGACAAGTTCATGTGAGGTGCGTGACATTTTAAGAGAAAGCTTTTCAACTTAGTCTGTGGGAGAGTTAATGGGTATAGATGGGAGAGTGGGGTGTAGGAGACAGTGAGCTGGTAAGTAATGTGCGGTAATATATAGTGCATCTGTGGGAGTTTTAAAGAGTTTGGATAGTGGGTAGGGGAAAGGAGTTAGAATATGTCAACCAGGTGCTAGGCAGTTACAAGTAACGTGATAATACATAGTGCATCTGTGGGAGTTTTAAAGAGGAGGTTAGATAGTGGGTAGGGGAAAGGAGTTAGAATATGTCAGCCAGGTGCTAGGCAGTTACAAGTAACGTGATAATATATAGTGCATCTGTGGGAGTTTTAAAGAAGAGGTTGGATAGTGGGTAGGGGAAAGGATTTAGAATATGTTAGCCAGGTGCTAGGCAGTTACAAGTAACGTGATAATATATAGTGCATCTGTGGGAGTTTTAAAGAAGAGGTTGGATAGTGGGTAGGGGAAAGGAGTTAGAATATGTCAACCAGGTGCTAGGCAGTTACAAGTTACGTGATGATACATAGTGCATCTGTGGGAGTTTTAAAGAGGAGGTTAGATAGTGGGTAGGGGAAAGGATTTAGAATATGTTAGCCAGGTGCTAGGCAGTTACAAGTAACGTGATAATACATAGTGCATCTGTGGGAGTTTTAAATAGGAGGTTAGATAGTGGGTAGGGGAAAGGATTTAGAATATGTCAGCAATTGCATGTCCAGGAGTTGTTTAGGTGGGAAATAAGCTGTTTTTTGAAGATGGCTTTATTAGGTTGCACCCTAACTTGTAGTGGTAGGGAGTTCCAAGTCTTGGCAATGTTGCTAGAATGCAGGGAGTCACCAGAGCTGTAATGGCTTTTGGCGATTGTGATTAGTGCCATGTGGATCTAAGTTCTTGATTACTGGAGTAGAGGATGATCAGGTATTGTAAGTTTGGAGTTTTGTCAGGTTGGCACAGTATTTGGTGAGTTAGAAGAAATTGGTTTAGAGCTAAGGTGTTAGGGAGTTCAAGCCAGGAAAGCTGTTTAAGGGCCTGACAATGGTGGGTGCAGTAGGAGGAGTTTGTGGTAAATTTTGTTATTTTGTTGTAGCATAGTGATAGCTTGTTTATATCGCTCTTGTTTAGATTAATTAGGACAGGAGAAGCATGCAGTAAGAAGAGGTACTGTACAAGCTAGGGTAACTTTACTGTTACTGGTTAGGAACTTTTAAATCTGTAAAGAGTACCTAGTTTTTTGTTGACTTTCGTTATTATATGAGCTATGTGTTTGTCAAATTTCATATTATTGTCAATACTGACCCCTAGTAATTTGGTTTGTGTGATGGGGGGGATGGGGGTATTATCAGAAATAGAGAACGGGTGAGTAGGTGCTGGTGCTTTGGAAGGATGGAAGAGCATAAGTTGGATCTTTTTAGCATTTAGTATTACCTGGGAGTTTGTTAGCCAGGTTCCGATGGATGTAAAGGCTTCTTAGGTCTTGATGTGAAGTTGTTGGAGGGTGGGGGCAGAGCAGATTAAGGTGGCGTCGTCAGCATATTGAACCAGGTTTGCTTGAAGGGTAGCTTTGTGAAGATTATTTGTAAATATAGTAAAAAGCAGAGGTCCTAGGATTGATCCTTGGGGTACTCCTAGTTTTACAGGAAGCACAGGGCAAAGGGAGTTTTTCCACTGAGCAGCTTGGTGGCATTGGGAGAGATAGTCTTGAAACCATAATAGAGTGGGGGTAGTTAGTTTTAATTCTGAGAGTGATGTTAGAAGTTTTGTATGGGAGACTGTATCAAACGCCTTTGATATGTCAAGGAAAACTGCAGACACTAGTTGGCCGTTGTTGTGTTGCATATTTACTGGGTTACTAAAATGGACGAATTTAGTGGTAGTGCTATGGTTGGGGTGGAATCCATGCTGAGTTTCAGCAAGAAGATTTTTGGAGAGGAAATGTGTTAAGATCTGGGTGTGGATACGTTTTTCCAGTATTTTAGCCAGTGGGGAAAATATAGTTATAGGGTAGTAGTTTGTTAGGTCAGTGGAGGTGCCCCCTTTGTGTATTGGTATAATGTAGGAGATTTTCCAGAGAAGAGGCACCTTTTGTTCTGAGACTGATCTGTTAATGATTATACAGATTGGGTAGGAAATAGCTTTGGTGGATATTTGTAGGAATTTGGCAGGTAGTTTGTCTACTGCTAAGGTGGTGGGTTTAAATATGGTTAGATGACTATAGATGGTGTAAGTTGGTGCAGGTTAAAGGGTGAAGGAGTTGACATTATTTGATGGGTTATAAAGTATAGTGGGGGTTGAGGGGGTGGGTCTGTTGACAGCTTTATTACAAAGTTGGTAAAGAACTCATTGAATTGAGTGTCTGTGTTTATAGAGGAGATGTCTATGCTTGGATGAGGAGTTGGTGATTTACCTGGTTTGGAGAATACTGTTTATAGAGGCCCAGAAGTTTTGTGAATTAGTCTTGTGCTTACTTTGAATTTCACTATAGTATTTTTGTCTGTCTAGTCTGATTTGTTTTTTTTTACAGTGTTTCTCAGTTCTAAGAATGTTTGTCTATTAGGATTAGTTTTGTTTTTGTGCCAGGTATCCCATACTTTCCCCTTTGTTTCATAAGTTGCCTAGTACTCATGGTAAGCTATGGGACATAGATGGTTTTAATGCAGATTTGTCTTTGTGGGACAAGTTGGTTGAGAAGGCCTAAGATGATAGTGGTGGAATACTCAACTGCTTCATCTAAAGGAAGTGTTAGAAGAGGGTACCAGTTAGAGTGTTTAAGGGCTGTATTAAGGTCATAAGACCTGAAGATTTTAGTGTATCTGATGTGCTTAAGAGAGTTAGTTCTAGTGAGTTTAGTTTGGTCTCTGATGAAGAAGGTTGGGAGGTGGTCACTTATAGTGTCAGGTAGTGTACCAAAATTATTGATGGAAGATGGACGATTGGTGAGAATCCAGTCTAGTACTGATTTTTTTTGAGGTTTTATCTACCATAATTGGGGTTTGTATAAGCTGTGAGTAGCCATTAAGGTTAATATGATTTGAGGGGTGGGGTGATTTAAGTGAGGTCCAATCAATATCAGTCACCTAGTATAATGGTTTCGTGGGGGAGGGTTTCTGATGTCCAGTGGAGAAGAGATTCTAGAGTTTTGATGTTATCTCCTGGACCGATATATGATCCTAGGATATTCAGCTGTTTTTGTGCATTTAGTCTTACCTTAGCAAGTAGGATCTCTGCATTATTAAATGCAGGAATTTCTATGTTAAATAGTTCAACATTGATGTTGTTCTGATATAGGAAAGCGACCCCGCCTCCTCTTTTAGCTGTACTTTCTTTTCTTAGTATGCTATAACCAGGGGGAAGTATTTCTTCATTTTTAATGCGTGATTTAAGCCATGTTTCTGTGATGAAATGATGTCAGGTAAGTATAATGCTATGGTTGCATGGAGCTCAATGGTTTTGTTAAGGATGCTTATGTTATGATTTATTATTAGAATATCGGATGTTTTCTTATGTAGGCTAATATTGGTTCTAGGCTGACTTTGGTGATTTGTTGAACTTGTTATTGGACCTAGGTTGGAGTTGATATCACAACTGCATAGCAGGTGAGGGGCAATGTTTATTATGGTTTGTAGGTATTTGGAGAAGGCTAAGGCACATTGTATGGATACACTAGATTTGCTTTGATAATGGAGGAGTTTGTAGGGGTGTTGGTCATAGGTGGTGTGATTAAAGAGTGAGGGTGAGAGGAGTATGGGGCAGTCAGTGAATGTTAGTGAGGTTGAGTTGGGGTGACTTATGCTGGGGATTGTACTTTTGTTGAAGTGGGGTGAGGTTAGATGGGCTGTGATGGTGAGTGCTAGTGTTAGAATTATTTGATGGGAGTATATGTTTGGTTTATTAGAAGTGGTAAGAGTGTATAGAGATAACCCTGTGGAATGTGTAGGGGTCCTGATAGTATATAGATAGGATGGATTGTAGCAACTTTGTGAGTAGGGAGATACTATGTGTAGAGTGTGCAATACGAGAGCAAAGAGGGGAAGGCAGTGATGGTGGTTGTTAGTGTGATTGGCTAAGGGATACCTCATATTTGGTACTGTCTCATAGCAATCTTCCTCCCCAAAAACCTTTCCTTTTCATTCTGAAACTTCTATATCCAAATAATTTACTAGTGTGTGACCCTACACCCTACACTATCTTATAAGCTGATGTTCTGTAGACTGTAACCCAAAAAAGCTTTCCTAATAACATTGATAAGTATTTTATCAAATCACAAAATTATATTTTATTTTATATATATATATATATATATATATATATATATATACATATACACACATATACACACACATATATTTACATATATATATATATATATATATATATATATATATATATATATATATATATATATATATATATATATATATATATATATATATATATATATATATATATATATATATACACACACACATATATTTACATATATATATATATATATATATATATATATATATATATATATATATATACCCTGGCACAGCTACCTGGTTAAATATTCTAGACCTGCAAATACAGATAATTTTATTACGTAAATTCTAAATTTGATGAAGGCAGTACTAGTAGTACCATCGCTAACTCTTTCTCATAAGTTTTTTTTTCCATTGGTTCATGGTATAAATAGCAGCTCACAGCTCACAGCATCAGCTGTCCAGGAACTTGTTACCAGAATGGCTATGTGCAAACTTAATATTATACATGTATTTATCCTGTGGAGGCTTTGTACAGTGCAGCAGCTGAGAGCTACTGATAAAAATGTGGTAATTTATTGTACAAGAATGGAACATGTATATGGAAACTCTGACACAATTTGTAGTACATTCTACTTTGTAACAGAAGATAATTGTGCATCTCTCCTTAATAAAATGATATGTTTGACATCATAAAACACTAAGCATTCTGTTAGAAAGGCCTCACTGCTTATAATTCAGCAGAGCAATGATCCCTACGTAACTATCTGTTAGCTACTGAATAGAAGCCAAAGGCACTCAAATACATGAAAACACATCACGCCACTAACCTTAACTATTCTTTGCCTGGTCTCTGTAACCTTTACAACCTAACAATTTCACTAACATTGAGGTATATTGCACTCTGTACAGTGTTTTACCATATTACTCAGTAAAGTTACCAGAAGATGTGGGTCAACACTTATAAATACAGCTCTTAATGAAACAAGGGGCAGGTATCGCACTTTTGTACCACATTCAAAATGTGTTCACAAGCCCAAGTTTTAATCTACTTATTCACATCATGAAAGGATCTATAGTCGCTTAAATAAAATAATCTAAACTGTATTTTCCAAAGGTGTAGTATTCTCCAGATTTGATAATAACATTTTCCTGGATTCAGCCTCAAATCATAAATAGCAACTTACTGATATACTCAAGTGCTTCTTACAAATGAACTATATCTTGTCTAGAGGGTCTTTATTTTCAGATACAGACTGATTTATCAGAAATGTAACTAGATATCCAATAGCCTTAACAGCAATTTTAAGATATTTGCAAGGCTGATTGTCAGGGACAGCTGTAGCAGGCTTTAACTTTTTAAAATATTTTTGAATTGTATCTGTGGGAACTGTTTGGAAGGAGAAATAATGCTTGAGTATGGACATCAACAGCTTCATTAGTCACCTTGTTGGTTGGGTCTATATTAAATTCTCAGAAGCCGACAATGTCGAATCTGACATTGTAGACACGAGAATAGTCAAACTGCAGAACATCGAACAAGTAAATGGAAATCTCTGTAAGGGGAGATTTCCATTTACTTCAATGTAGTGCAGTCTTGGAGTTGGTATATTTAGGTAGCAGGTGGGTGTGGTGCCCACACCGTTTATTTTTTGTTTTGTTGTTTTTATTTTTTTTTTGAACATTCGATGTTTTAACAGTTCAATCCCTAAAGGTTGACCTTTCGTGATTCGAACTGTTAAATATTGGATGTTCTAATATAGACCCTGTTGGTTAATGGCAATACTGTCTGTATAAAGGGGATACCGAACTGGTTGGCTATGGTATCGATTTGCTTCAGTGTGTTTGGTGATTGCTGCGCCACTTGTCCTGGATTTAATGCTTTATTCAGGTCCAAGGACAGTTTTGGGTTATTTGTGTGTGTTTTGAAAAAATCTGTATAAGATCTGTTGCATTTTGTGATTGCTATTGCTAGACTGTTTTGTTGCACTATATCAATTGCATATTTTTCTCCTCAGCTGCATTACTAAATGAAGCTTTGTCTCTTTGCTTCTTGAGTTGTTTATTTGCTAAGGGTAGCTATGGGCAAGGTTACCTCAGACTATCCTGCCTAACTTACAGTCAATAATGAGCTTGTTCAGCCATTATCTATGTTTCATATCTAAAACAGGAAAGAACATATTAAGGAATAAAGTGCAAAATAAAAATTGCTGTAATATGCCACAAGATGTTTTACCCATATAGGGCAAACATGCAGAACTTGAACTCTTTCATTGAATTTAACGACTGTATGCTGTAATATGCCACAAGACGTTTTACCCATATAGGGCAAACATGCAGAACCTGAACTCTTTCATTGAATTTAACGACTGTATGCTGTAATATGCCACAAGACGTTTTACCCATATAGGGCAAACATGCAGAACCTGAACTCTTTCATTGAATTTAACGACTGTATGCTGTAATATGCCACAAGATGTTTTACCCATATAGGGCAAACATGCAGAACTTGAACTCTTTCATTGAATTTAACGACTGTATGCTGTAATATGCCACAAGACGTTTTACCCATATAGGGCAAACATGCAGAACTTGAACTCTTTCATTGAATTTAACGACTGTATGCTGTAATATGCCACAAGATGTTTTACCCATACAGGGCAAACATGCAGAACTTGAACTCTTTCATTGAATTTAACGACTGTATGCTGTAATATGCCACAAGATGTTTTACCCATATAGGGCAAACATGCAGAACCTGAACTCTTTCATTGAATTTAACGACTGTATGCTGTAATATGCCACAAGACATTTTACCCATATAGGGCAAACATGCAGAACCTGAACTCTTTCATTGAATTTAGCGACTGTATGCTGTAATATGCCACAAGGGCAAACATGCAGAACCTGAACTCTTTCATTGAATTTATTGACTGTATGCTGTAATATGCCACAAGACGTTTTACCCATATAGGGCAAACATGCAGAGCCTGAACTCTTTCATTGAATTTAACGACTGTATGCTGTAATATGCCACAAGACGTTTTACCCATATAGGGCAAACATGCAGAGCCTGAACTCTTTCATTGAATTTAATGACTGTATGCTGTAATATGCCACAAGACGTTTTACCCATATAGGGCAAACATGCAGAACCTGTATTCTTTCATTGAATTTAACGACTGTATGCTGTAATATGCCACAAGACGTTTTACCCATATAGGGCAAACATGCAGAACCTGAACTCTTTCATTGAATTTAATGACTGTATGCTGTAATATGCCACAAGACATTTTACCCATATAGGGCAAACATGCAGAACCTGAACTCTTTCATTGAATTTACCGACTGTATGCTGTAATATGCCACAAGACGTTTTACCCATATAGGGCAAACATTCAGAGCCTGAACTCTTTCAATGAATTTAACAACTGTATAGTGCATTATTATTTTCCTTACCAGTCTGTAGAATATAATTGAGACTATTATGAAATATAGACTTAAACTGAATGCCTCTTCTAAGTCGAGATGGATGATATGTAAATTAATGTCTTGACCTAGTATGAGATTTAAAAGAAGCATAAACTGGTCAGATATGATATGTTTCATGAAAATCATACTGGTTAGGATCAAATGCAGTAACATTCATATTTTTTAGTCCTATGTCTGTTTACTAACACTCTCTGGAATATTTTTGAGGAGATGCAAATTGGTTAATCACTATTAGCTTCTTTGTTTCTACAGCTTAAGAAAGGAAACATTGCTGTTCTCCAACCACTGGGTATAATCAACATTCTTATAAAATATGTATTTGTCATGTGAACTTGAGAGATGAAGAAAAACAAACTAGTTCTGCTCATTATTACTATGCTATTAATGCACTATTGCAAGGAAAATAACGTCCTGTAGTGTATATTTAAACTGTTTCAAATACATCTCATTTAAATTATTGATTTAAAAAGTTACATGGGCAATTTTCACCAATGAAAAAGCAATGGATTTGTCCCCTTCTAGATTCAAACTGACAGTAGTCTGGTAATATAGAGACCAAAGTATGTTGTATGTTTTTTGTGTTATATGTTACTATTTTACATATATTATATATATATATATATATATATATATATATACATATAAATATATATATATATATATATATATATATATATATATATATATATATATATATATATATATTATATATATATATATATATATATATATATATATATATATATATATATATATATCTAGGGTCCCTATTAAATTATCAAACGTTCCAAAGTTTGAATGTCATATGGTCAAAACCATATGATCAAACTTTGAAAAGTTTGAAGGTTAAAGACAACACTGTATGCGCAGAATGGGAAAAGTTCCCTTTTCTGCACTGAAGTGCGGTCTTGGAGTTGGTATATTTAAGTAAGGGAGGTGTGGGGGTGTAGCGGGCCTTGCCCCCCTGCTCAGAGTGTTAAGGTAAGTGTTTTTTTTTTTTTTTTTTTTTTTTTTAACATTTTTATTATACAGTGGTGATGGACAGGTTGACAGACGAGATCAGACAGGAGTCCCCGTGGACTATGATGTTTGCAGATGACATTGTGATCTGTAGTGAGAGTAGGGAACAGGTGGAGGAGACCCTGGAGGGATGGAGATATGCTCTAGAGAGAAGAGGAATGAAGGTCAGCAGGACTAGGACATAATATATGTGTATGAATGAGAGGGAGGATAGAGGAATGGTGAAGATGCAAGGAGCAGAGGTGGTGAAGGTGGATGAGTTTAAATATTTGGGATCAATAGTTCAGAGTAATGGTGAGTGTGGAAGAGAGGTGAAGAAGAGAGTACAGGCAGGATGGAGTGGGTGGAGAAGAGTGTCAGGAGTGATTTGTGACAGACGAGTACCAGTAAGGGTGAAAGGAAATGTCTACAAGAAGGTAGTGAAACCAGCTATGTTATATGGGTTGGAGACAGTGGCATTGACAAAAAGGCAAGAGTTAGAGCTAGATGTGGCAGAGTTAAAGATGTTAAGATTTGCACTGGGTGTGATGAGGGTGGACAGGATCAGGAATAAGTATATTAGAGGGTCAGCCCGGGATAGCAAGGTTTGGAGACAAAGCCAGAGAGGCAAGATTACGTTGGTTTGGACATGTGCTGAGGAGGGATGCTGAGTATATTAGGAAAAAAGATGCTAAGGATGAAGCTACCAGGTAACAGGAAAAGAGGAAGGCCTAAGATAAGGTTTATGGATGTGGTGAGAGAGGACATGCAGGTTGTTGGTGTAACAGAGCAAGATGCAGAGGACAGGAAGAAATGGAAACAGATGATCCGCTGTGGCAACCCCTAACGGGAACAGCTGAAAGAAGATGATAATGATTATATATTCGAAGATTCAAGTTTTGATCATATATTATCAAATATATGAGGTTCGAAATTTTGAAACTTCGAATATATAATATAGACCTATATATATATATATATATATATATATATATATATATATATATATATACCCAGCAATAGATGAAATATATTCTTTTCTGAAAGCAAATAACGAGAACCCCATGAATCAAATCAAATCTAATTGAATTTTGATTTCAATAAATACAACTATTCTTAATACATCTATGTTGATTAGAGGACAATGGGAACTGGAAATCAGACCATTATGATACAGTACCAGATGGTATGGAAAATAAGCTGTAACAGACCTTGAAGGTTATTGGCTAATAAACACATCTGTGACCCTAAACAAATAAAAAAAATGATAAAATTATAATCTATCAATGATAATGGAGATAAGACACTATGATATATGCTTTCGCTGTAATAAACTGGTAAAGCACATCATTTTAGAATGACTTAATTATCAGAAGTCTATATATATATATATATATATATATATATATATATATATATATATATATAAAGCTTGTATAATTACAATAACAAAGTTGAGGGAATTCATGAGTTCATTTATTAATTATATGATTTTATATCCTGAATGTACTGAATGCCTGTATCCTTGTTTATTATGTGTCATAGGGGATGTCACAAAAATTTTACATGTTTTCAGGTAGAACAATAACACCCATCATATAGAAATACCCTAGACTGAATTTTGGGCCATTCACTTACATCTGCAGGTCACTGTGGAAACAAGTTCTTTCTCCTACGATCCTGCACTTATATATGATGACAAAAGAACATTAGGCAACTTCTTTTCTGCAATAGCTACAAACTGAAATCTCTATGTATTGTTGTATAATATTGTTAGTTTAATTGGTATACCAATGAACAATTCTTATAGCAGCTTTTAAAACAATCTTGTTTGGGGAATATATTTACTCTTGATAATACAGCTTCTGCATGAAACAGTAAATTAAGGCCAGTTTTAATCAACATATGTGTCTTAATCAAATTGAACTATGAGTTAAAAAGTAATATCTTACCATTTTATTGCTCTGTGAAAATAAACTGGAACATAAATTAATTAAATAAAATTGAGATGTGGTCTTTATTCAAAAAAGAGACTCTATTACCGTAAGACTTATATGAAAAAAATGCAGTCTAACTATTTTGTTTATTTATTTATTTAGCTTTATGAATCAATGAAATGTTAATTACAGGATTAACATTGCAGCATTCAGTATTATTGGAATTGTCCTAAGGTTTGTTGCCGTACTGATGCAAATCATCACCATATTCTTTTTCTAATACCACTATGGGTAAGACAGGTGCAACTAAACCATTTCATGCCAAACTAAAGTGAACTAAAAATGTGTGTGCGTCTGTGTGTGTGGTGTGCAGTAGTCTGTGTGGTCAGTAATATATTGTGTAAGATATCTGAAGGAACAGTAAAGGAAGACTACCATCTTTTACACAAAAAGAGATTTTGTTATAAGCATTATCCCATTTACACAGAACCAGTCTTTATATTTAGAACAGAGACAGAAAATATATGCCTATATCTGAGTAGCTGATGCAAATCTTGTATGATATGTATATCAGTATATGCACTCTGTTTCACACAACTCCTGTTGGTGCTAGTCACAACCTAAAAAAATATACTAATCCCCAAATGCTGAGCTGTCCATTCCTATGTAAAATCTGAGTTTTGATATCCTTGGATTTAAGAAATGTCTGTATGGGCCAATACATTTTTCTAAATAACAGTACTAAAAAAATGTCATATCTTTCAGTATTACATTCCCATATAACAGGTAGATGACTTCAAGCTGTTTTCAAGATGATTTGGCTATCTTAAAACAAGATAAACAGAATTATTATTGATCTTGACAACTGAAATTCATCTGGGTTGAGTAGGGTGATTATGTGAGTGCTTTTTCAGTGCCAAAGAAGATTGTTTGTGGGAAAAGTAAACAGAAAAAAACGTTTTCATTATTTTGTCACTCCTTCTTTTACTGAATTCCAGGTACCGTTATATTATTTTTCTTTGCCCCACCATTTTAATTCCAGTAAATGCTGTTATGATTTATTGAAAATATACATTATTTCTCTGTAGTCTGAGGTCTAGTATACAGTAGTTCATTGAAACTTCCATAGTACAAACCATATCTTAATGAACTGCAAGCAGGATTTTTATCACCTCATGCTGTGTCATGCTAGTATCTTTAAGACTTTTCATTTTTTGTAAACATTTTTGAATTGTCAGTATCATTGTCTAAACATTGTTTTAATAATGCATAAAACATTTCCACACTAATGCTTTTGCTCTCTAGCTCCACAGTTTCCTGACAGAATCCTGGAACTTTTCCACTGTTTCAGATCTTTTTTTTTTTTTTTTTAACAGAAATTTGTTTAAATTTGCACTGAAGATATACAGTGACTTGCTATTATCATTTCCTCAGCTTAGGAGAACTGTTTCATGTTGAAAGTTTGCTAAAAATTAATAATTTCCTGTCAGAAACTAACAACTCTTTATTACAGATGAGTATTTCATTTTGAAAGTTGCTTACAACTTGGCAGCAGTTTTGTAGTCCTTAGCATTATCTCCAGTTCTGAATAAAGCTTACAGAATATAAAATAAGTAATTACATAAATGATTATTTACAGTTTGTAAACCTGAGACCTCAAAATTGGCTGGCAATAAAGATTTGCTTTTATCAATTTTTTTGTCATGCTCCCCATATTTAAAGTTTACAATTTCCTTTTTGTTGGAGTTATAACCTGGGCTACCCAGTTTTTTCATTAACCTGTTTAATAGCTCACCGTGACATATTCAACAGCCAGCACTCATTTCAACAGAGATCTGGTTCATCTGGCTTCAATTTTAATTATTTTAAATATAGATGTGTAGTAAAGAGTAATGAGTTTATTAACAAAATTTAAAATTTTCTTACTGAAACAAAATATGTGCTGCATAATAAATTTAATAAAATGTAGATTAAACATAGTAATTCATGAAATGATTTAGTTTTAGTGTGTATGCACAAACAATCCATGAACTCTACAAAACAGGAAAGAAGATGTAGAATAACAGCCCTCAATTAGTTCAGAACATATAAAAAAGTGAAGAAGCTATACGAGTGTTTAATAAATTCACTTGATTCACTACAGGACATTATTTTCCTTGCAATAGTGCATTAATAGCATAGTAATAAACAAAAGCATTGCAGCTACTAAGCAGGTAAGATTTTTTTCTTTCTTTTGAAATATTGCATTGCTATGAAGCTTCACAAAATGCTTACTAGATGAAGCCTGCTATTCTTTTGATCGTGTATGAATCTTACAAGAATATCAAAATTCATCAAATAAAAAAAAAACATAATTTTAACTCTATACACATTGCGTACTCAAGCATAAGTCCCATGATACTTTATATTGTTACCATAGGAAATGCCTTCACTACAATGCATTTTTATGGTTAGTGTAGATGTGTAGATACTGCAGTAGCATGTTTTTTGCAGAATAGTATAGTGTTTCTCTTGTTAGCATAGATTAATGTTAATAAACTACAAAACTATTTTTCTATTATGTGAAAAACTACCTGGAGTTTATTTTGGGTACTACAGTGAGTTCCTGCTGCACACTGCAGAAAGCCATGTCACTAGCATGCTGGACAACATTAAGGTCTCCACAGTATTTCAACAGTAAAATGACAAGCTAAAGACCAGAGATCAATATATTGATCTTAGGGCATTCCCTTTTCAGCAATAAATTCAAATGGCTATCTACGTCCATGTGTGTCTGTCTCTAAATGTTCGGTTGATTTGGATAGCTCTTGCACTAGTTTAGAGCAGTGTCACTCAAGCCAAGAGGGGCTAATATGATAATTCATTGTGACTACTTGTATTGCAATCTATTATTTATTTAAAGGTGTTTGCTGAGTAGGACACTGATCAAATAATGACCAATTTCAGATTCAGCTTTGATTACATCATAATGTAACAAAACAATGTACGGTATACGGATAACAGTCATTACATTTATAAGTATAATGACCAATTTCAGATTCAGCTTTGATTACATCATAATGTAACAAAACAATGTACGGTATATGGATAACAGTCATTACATTTATAAGTAAGCATAGACAACCTGACAAACAATATATACATAAAGAGCTAATAAACCAAATATAATTACATTAACACCATTGCAATAGAGAAGGGAGAACAGAATTGAAATAGGGGAAGTTGACCTGGTAGAGATATGGGTATTAGTGGCTACATTAGGAAAGTTAATGGAGACCAATGAGATGAAATGGGGTATTATATTACATGTGTGTTGTGTTAGAAAAAGTAATGACACTACAAGATGAATCACAGTTTAGGACAAGTTATTTAATTAGATGGATCAGATATATCGGAAGAAAAAGTACTACTAGTTGGAGGTATTGCTTTGTGTGACAAGTCCTTTCGACAGATAGCTGAAATCAAACCATTTTACTAAGTGTTGTTTAAACTGTGGCCTGAACAGGGAGTACTTTGCATGACTGTTTACATCAGGAGGATGTGAGTGCCATAGTTTTGAGGTCAGTGCAGAGATGCAATGGCTAATAGAGTACAGTCTGAGAGAAGGAGGTTGTAGGGAGGGACTGGGTCTGGCCTGGCTTCTCAAGTTACAGGTTTGAGTGGCAGTAAAATGCTTGGAAGAGAGGGGGTCCAGTTTGAGTATTTTGAAGAGTAAAGAACCAAGAAGATTTGATCTGACCTGAACTTGACGATAATTAAAATTTAAAGAGTAAGGCAGTGACATTAATTTCAAGATGAGTTAGCTATAAATGGACATATTTTATTGGAGGGGGTCTGATGGGTGGTAGTGTTTTCACATAAGCTAATGTAAGCGAGGACAGACCATACTCTATTTGGGCAAGGTGGATACCTTTTTCTAAAGCAGTCCTTACTGGAGATGAGAAAACTGAGATATTTTATACTTAAAGTAGATTTTAAAATAATGTTTTGTAGGCCTTGACTAAACTGGAAACAAGATAACTACTTTTGTCTCTTGTTTAACTCATCCCTAAGGTAATTGGTTTCTGTTAGCAGGGTAATAATGACAAGCAGTCTTTTCTAAAACCATGCTGAGAATCGCTAAGGATATTATTGGACTGAATTGTAAATGAGTTTAGAACAGCAACATGTACATAATTATTAGCTTCATTGAAAGTACTCTATCGGAATAAGGAATGATGTGGCCTCCTTCCATTAGACAGGATCAAAGCCTTCTTGGGTAATTCTGTTTATAAGGATGGTAAGTGGATCAGCTAGTCAGTAGCCTTGCTGAACCATCTTCCCTTAAAGGGACCTGACTTTGCTATGTGCCAGCACTGTGCAAGCATTCTTAACTGGATTTGGGGTGATGTGACTTCTGCACAGTCATGACACAAGTGTGATTCACTTTTATGAATCATAGTACTGTCAAGACTACATAATCAATGTCACACCTAATCCATTTAAGGGATACACATGCTTTTTATGAATAGCCTTGTCCATTCCAGAACAGTTTCGATGAGCGATTGTGCAGTTCTTTCCATTAAAATAATCATTATGCTTTTTTATCCCATTTTACATGCAGGACTAAATTCCTATAATGACAGACAGCCAGATTCAATAAAGACTACAAGGTCAGTTTCCACTGTGTGCACATCACAGCAGCACAGTGCTTTGGGTTCAGTAAATGGCTCTGCGCACAGATGTACAAACAAGGTAAACACCGTGGCAGTCAAAATACAGCATATGAGGCTGAACTGAATGCTAATCAACTAATCCAAGTTGGAGGAGCTATTCAACAAGCTATAAAGCATCCGTGTAGACTTAGTGCTAGTGCTGGCTTTCCCTTTGAAATCCAAAACCTATGGGAATACAGCCATGCAAAGGAGTCTACACAGAAACACGTTTAGGGGCTGCTGTTGTTTTAATTAATGTGTACATGCAACAGGCTGAAGTCTATGCTGCTGCTGCTGCTGTTAATAGACCAAGGCCCAGAAGGAGAAGGGTTTTCAGACTCTAGGTAACTTATCACAATTTACATGACATGGAAATTGTAGAGCAATACAGGGTGGATAGAAACTCATTACAGGAACTCTGCAACCTCTGTCATCCTCAACTCAGAGCCAGGGCAAACCAAGGAGAACACATCCCAGTGGAGACAAAGTTATGTGTAGCACTTAGAATATTAGATACAGGTACCTTTCAGAGACCAGCAGGGGAAAAGTCTGGGGGTGTTACAGGCATCAGTATCCAGGATACTCCATCACTTCACATTTCCCCTGTACTCCTGAGCATAGGGTCAGAAATATACAGGAGTTCTACCCTGCAGCATACTACCCTGAAGTACTGGGTGCCATAGACTGCACACATGTAAACATGAAGGCACCACATGATGAGCTTCTAAGGCTCTACATTAATAGATAGGACTGCCACTCCATTAAGTGCCAAGTCATATGTAATGCCAAGGGAATTATCTTGAATGTGTGTGCTGGCAACCCAGGGAGTTAACATGACTCACATATCCCACACACCTCCCAACTGTATCAGATGTTCAGTAGGGGGGATACACCGCAGGGTCATTCACTGGGAGATGCAGGCTATGCACTGGAACTGTAGCTGATGACACCAATCAAAAATGTGCACACACCTGCTGAAGAATGCCATAATGATGCACATGCTTAAACCAGAAATATAATAGTGTGTGCATCTGGGTTGCTGAAGTCACGGTTCCTGTGCATAGATACAACTGTAGGAGCTCTGCAGTACAATCCATGGACATGTACAGAAATATTCAAAGTATGTGCAATGCTACACAACATCATCCTGAGGAAACAGCTTCAGCAGGATCAGCTAGGGGAAGGGGCACACATCCCACCACCATTGGCAAGATCACCACAGCCACATACAGGTGAGGAGTCAGAGATGGAAGCAGTTGTTGTTGTGGGTGTAGGCAGACATAGGTGTGCTCAATATGCCCTTGCAATGGCTAAGAGACAATGCATAGCACACTCACTCACCACCTAAGGGACTAAAACCTTCCTCCTACTCACATACATATAGTAACATTGATGCCAGGCAATTCTCACAAGCTTTACCTCCCCATGTACTGGCTGTGTACTGCTTGCATCAGAATGAGTCAGCCCTGAGGTAAAACTGTTGCAACTGCTGGATTTACAAGATAACTGTTGAACCTGAAGTATATTGTGTAATAATATGAATGACTGACATATCCTTGCATGTTGTTACTTGGTAGTGTAAGCAAGTAAAAGGTGGGAGAGGTGTACAGAAATGACCTTAACATGGGACAGCAGAGACTTATTTGACTTATATGTGTCCATTACTAAGTAGCAGGCCTCAGGCATCAAAGATTCACACAGTCATACCTCTCAAAAGTAGTGATGGTCACTGCAGGCTCTCAGTTTAGCATCATACGTTTGCACTGGGAAATCATTAACGACAGAAGTTAGAAAGTAATGATACACATGGCAGTTTCAGACTTCACAGCCCTCACAAGATCATTCACAATAAAGATGGAAAATGGTGATGCTATCAACTAACTTTCTAAGACCAATAAAAGGCAAAGGTACAATGAAAGTTCGACATCACAAATGCAGATATACTAAGCACTAAGTCAGCATCAGACACAAAGCTTATGCATCACTGAATCCAAACGATAGAAAGCAAGGATGTGGCACAGTTACCATTTGTTGCACAGAGTGTTGTGGGGGAGGGGCAGGAAGCCTAGGCTGGCATAAAAGGTAGGTGAGTGTGTATGAGTAAGAAAGGGACACAGGCATACATTTGAATAAAGCAAGAAGTGGTCAGTGAGACAAAATGAGTTTTAAGCTGCATGGCAGTACCATGCAAATGTTGTGTGCGTCTGTATGGGTTCTCCATGTGAAATTGTTGTGTGAGTGTCTGTATGAGCACAACCGAGCTCTCTGCTAGATCTACATCTTGGTATGTTGGACAGGTGTGAGCCATGCATGGTAGAGGTGGCAGTTCACCATTGTTGCCCCCGACCATGAGAACTGGCTCTGCCAGGACCTGCACTGGGATGTCCTCACCCACAGTCAGATGCACTGCTGCTACCTGAATGTGACTGATGTCTGCTGGACAGGATTCCTTCAGGACCCCCAGGACCATGACCCCATGGGCTGTCACATCTGGGTGTGGAGATATCAACTACTAATGGAGCAGTGGAAATACTGCCACTATGGAAGCATGATCAGGCAACGCTATGTTGGCTAACAGCAGATGATGTGGCTGACCTATGCCTATAAGGATACCATCCCCCTCCCAGCAGACTTTCCATCACAGACACTGCTCATTCCAATATGTTGGTCATCCAATCCATTGAACATGACACATGGTGGAGGCAGTCATGCAAGTCAGACTGTGCCACATCTACAACCCTAACCATTTCTTTGGATCACCTATGGGAACATGTCTGTGCCTCCATGATGGCCCTTTACATACATTGAGTGGCATGGAAAGAACACTTGGACCAGGTGAAGGATGGACAGCAGGCCTCCTCTGAAGAGCACCCCTAGCAACCCTCCTGTGTGACACCTCGTCCACACTTTGGCTAGAGCTAGAGTCAACAGGCAGTGAAGCCACAGTAACCACACTTCCCTGATCAATTGTCTCAGCCTCCACTAGTCCAATATCTGATGGCTCACTGGAATGGGTAGATGTAGGCCTACTGGCTGTGTCCGATGGAATTTCATGAGATGGCAGTATGTCAACCTCAGTGACAGATTCAACCTCTGCATCCATGATTGTGCCTCTGTTTGGCCACCATCATCATCAGAGCCTGTTGATACTCTGACATCAGGTGGTAGAAGTCCCACTCTTCCACTGTCAGGATCACCTGTGATAATAAGCAACAAACAAAGGAACAATTAATAACTACACTACTATAATACAATATATGCTAACAAAATGACAGTGATGCACTATTAGACAGTACAGCAATACACACAACAGTCCTGATGCCAACATCACAAACTAAAATATGTCTTTGAATTGCTCATCAGTACTGACATAAAAACGTTTGCCTTACCATGTGCAGATGATGGTATGCTCTGTATGCCGGATGGTGCTGGAAGCAGTTAATCAAAAAGTAAGGAAAATACCATCGCAATTAACAGTAACACAGAAGGTAATACTTTTGCCTCTTTATATGTCCATTAGCTATACTGTCAACAAGAACTTGGATGAAAAATCCAATCTAAGCCAATGTGTAATCAATCAGAATGTGTTGTTAACTGTAGCAATCTTCAATCCACTCCCCCCAAAAAAATTATTGCGAAACAGAACTAATATACTGATTTAAATTATTTTAATATACAACAGTATTTAACAATTGTTATACCATAGCCTACGTGGAAGGACCTCCTGAGACATGCTTGCTGTCCCTGAAACAGTAGCACCAATGTCAAGGACATGTTGTTCTGCACTTTCCTGGGACCTGTCTGGATCTCAGACAGTGGACATGAATTCTTCATTGCTGCTAGTGGTGGCTATGTAGCAGAACCCCCCCCCTCCTCGGTGCCCATCCACTCACAGGCCACTGCAGCTAGTTGAGATGATGTCAGTGGCCCTATGGTGCACGTGGTTATATGTGCTGTTGTGGCTGCCCACAGCATTAACATCTCCAACTATGTCCTGCGAAATTTGCATTCTGCCTGACATATCTCCATGCCCCCTCTCAAGCTGAAAAGCACCATGTCATTTAAAAGCTTCAACAATGACAATGACAATGACATGATTCTCAGGGTCAGTGAAGGGTGGTTTTCAAAGATTGAGATGCCTGGGTGACATAACTACAAACCACGTGTCAGATAAAGCAGAAAATGTAGCATTTCAGTATTACCCACTGAAGACACATAGCACTGTCTAGAAGTTTTAAATATGAACAACAGGCTGGATGCAAAAAAGGAGAGGAACAATAGCAGCATGTCCTTGTTTGTGCCATAACAGAAATGGAGCTTTTCTCCCCCACACCCAAAAGAGCAAGCACATGACACATTTTGCTAACAGACCATCTTTGAATTGCTAAAAGTGCTATCAAATGAGCTGCCCCTGAAACATGTCTACAGTTTAAACAGAGAACATTAAGTACTACACTTGTAACTAATGCATGCAGATAAAAGTAAATTTTCTCAATTACATTTCAGCATATGCAGTATATAGCTGACAAAATGCAAGCATGCTTTCTCAGGTTCGGTAATCCTCTGTGCAGATATATCACAAAGTAATAGCCTTTTTTCCGTGTTCTCCACATAAACAATTCTCCTCACCTTCAGTTTCCCTAGCTACACTGTTGCCTTTTTATAGTGTAGATTCAGGGCTGTCAGCATGGTGAAGATGCAAATGAGATTTGAACTCAGTAGACCTGCTGAATCCTAAATACTTGGCTCTGCATAGCAGATGTAAGGATAGTTCAGGCACTCCTTCAGTGTTTGTTATTAATGGATTGCAACTGTGAATGATTACTAGTGGGGGGGGGTTAGACTTACAAATTGTTAGTTTTGTCAAGGTTGGAAATGTAAGTAAGCAGCAACAATTCACAGGTTCTGTTCATAAACATCCAATCTCCCCTTCATTTGTTGACAACTGCATATTATATTATTGTCATTTAATATTCTCACACATTTTAAGGACAATGATATAGAATAGCTTACACATGGCATAGGTTCATAGGTTCATGGGTAGGTTCTAGGCTATCGGCCATGGGGTCTATATAAGCCTAGCCAAAAAGGTTTCCTGAGTTTCGCCACCCAAGAAAATTATTTTCCTGTGCCCCTGTCAAGCAGTGCCGCAGAAGTGATCCTCAGGGTGAATTTTCTATTTCCCATCCAGTCGTCAAGATTTTTCATAAATAGGGCCAATGAGGAGCTTTGCTTGACATGAATGGGTAGTTTGTTACAGAGTATGGGAAGTCTCTGGGACAGGAATCTATCCCTCCAGCATGTTCTGTTTATTCTGGTGACAAGGTTTAGGTCCTTAGAGCGTGTCGTTTGGAGAGATTGGGATTTCTTTAAGTGTAGCATGTCCAACAGCTCCGGGTTTGACATAGCTTTGTATGTTAGGCAGAGATCGCATCTGAGTAGGTGATATGCGATGGAGTAGAGCTGGAGATTTTTGAGACGGTCTGAGTATTATCTGTTTAAGGCTGGTAATCCTCTTAGTGAGGTATTTCTGTGGCCTTTACAATTGTTGTAGGTGTCTTGTAAGATACATGCCGAATGGGGCATTGTACTCTATAATGGGTCTGATAAGGGATGAGTAGAGAGGAACAATGACCTCCTTTTTTCTAGAGGAGAACCCTTTTGTGATGAGGTGTGCCATGCAGAAGGATTTCCTGACTACTGTGGTGATGTGGTTAGCAAAGGAGAGACTACTGTCCACCTGTGTCCCCAGGTCTCTTATCACACCTTCAGTGTTTAGTGAGCTACCGCCTAAGTGGTAGTTCATGGGTACCGAGTTTTTCCCAAAGGGGATGATAATGCACTTCTTGGCATTGAGCTTAAGGCCATGACTTTGACACCAAGCATCTGTCTCTGTGAGGCCCTTTTGTCGAATGTCTACATCATTAGGTGATTCTATTATGGCTCCCAGTTTGCAGTCATCTGCAAACTTTGTTAGCCAAAGACCTTCTATGTTGGCCTGCACTTCAGAGAAGTAGATGCTGAACAGGAGAGGACCCAGGACCGAACCCTGTGATACTCCACTTGTCGCTTTTCTGAAGTCGGACCTGGAGTCGACTACTTTTACTGTGTGGGTTCTGTCAGTGAGCCAGTTGGCCGGCCACCCATCTTGTGACATAGGGATTTATGCCCAGTTTAGTGAGTTTAACTATAATTCCAAAGTGGGGGATGATATCAAAAGCCTTGGCAAGGTCAAGACTGGCTGTGTGCACTACCTTGCCCTTGCTTACGGCTCTAGTGACTGCTTCAAAGAAGTCAATTAAGTTTAGTAGACATGATCTACCTTTTACAAACCCAAAATGAGTGGGAGTCCAAGGTTTGGAGGTTACCTATGTCTTTGTTTTTAAGCGCCAAGATGATATGTTCCATGGCCTTGCAGACCAGGCTCATCAGGCTAATGTGGTGGTAGTTTCCGGGGTCCGTGGTGGCACCCCCTTTGTGAAGTGGGATAACTGTCACTGTGTGCCATTCATTAGGCACATAGCCTGAGGTGAGGCTATGATTGAACATGGTACTTAGGTGGGGTGCCAGTTCGTTCTGTAGTTCATGCAGTACGCAGCTTGGGATTTTGCCTGGTCCCATGGATGCTGTGTTCTTGGCTTTGGAGAGTGTGGTCTTTATTGCTCATCCATGATTACAGGGGCTTTGCATTCTTCCGGTATTTAGATGGGGCCCTTTGGACGGTGAGAGGGGGTAAAGTTAGCACTGAACCTATCTGTCAGGATGTTGGTAATATCGGTTGGTTCTGTATATTTAGTGCCATTGTGCTGTAGTTCAGAGCAGATCTGAGTGTTGCCATTGAGATTCTTGACATAGCTGTAGAATGCTTTGTGGTTGTCTTTGGAATCAGTGGCGATTTTATTTTCATAACTGGCTTTGGGGATTTGATGAAGGATCTCAGCTTTTTGCTGAGGCTGACCAGGGAGTTCCTCCAATCTTGGGATTTTACTCTTTTTTTACAGCTTCTTCTTCTGTTGTAAAGTTTGTTTATGATGGGACCACCAGATTGGCTTCCATTTTTTGGAAGATAGAGTCTTGGTTCTGTTGGGAATGGCATGATCCATGCACTTGTGCATTTGTGTAAGATTCGGCACTTGTACCTCTATTTTCCGTCTGCATGGGTGTCGTGAAGTTTGCCACTTCTGTCTTAAGAAGCATGAAGTTGGCTTTGGAGTAGTTTCTGATGGTGGTTTCCTTAATGGGGTTGGGATATGGATGTCTAGGGTGATTAGCTTGTGGTTGGATCTGACCAGCGAGGAGTTGACATCTAGCATGGAACATACCCATACTAGTAATGACCAGGTCCAGAATATTGCTGCCCCTGCTGGGGGTGTGGACAAGCTGATCCAAGGCATTGGAATTTATGAATTCCAGAAAACATTGAGTGAATGAGTTGGTACATGAGTAGTTTTCCCAGTTGATGGTAGGGTAGTTGAAATCATCCATAATTAAAATATTGGGTTGTACCTTAATATTTTCCAGTATATTAAGAATGAAGTCAGTGGGAATCCTGGGGCATAGTGGGGGATCTTTACAAGCTACAACCTGGATTGCAGTCTTGCCCAGTGTTAGTTGAACTTGGATAATTTTGGATGCATTATGGTTGAGCAACTAGGCTGGAGGTGTGGATATCATTAATGAATATGGACACATCTCTGGCTTTAGTGTTTCGGTCCAGGTTAGATGGCCAAAAGGTGTGGTATGAATTATAGCCTGGTAATGCAGGAGTGCTCTCTGGAGCCTTGAACCAGGTCTCTGCCACTGCACAGATGTCAATGTTCTCCATTTTAAAGAGTGCCTCGAGTGAGTGCATTTTGAGGTTTAGACTTCTAGCACTGAGTAGCATAACCCTCAGAGTTTGCTTGCTTGTACCTGTTACGGTGGTGAATTTAGCATTTGAACCTTGCCTAAAAACGGCACTATAGGGGTGGCAAGAGCCTTAGTATCCAGAATCGCAGATACTCGGTCAGATAAGAGAAGAATGAGGAATAATCACGGAGAAGTAAGACAGAGCCGCATATTTACAGGTTGGTAGCGTGATCACTTAGTGCACTACATCCAAAAATAATAAACGTACAAATAACACACCTACGATTTCATATTACTGTAGATGATGTTGCAGTTGGTTGTATGCAGAATGTGCTTTGAAGGATCATTGGAGTGAGAGTTGAAATCCAGACCTACATAGAAATATCTCATGTGTACTAACATTTTGTAGTGTGGATGTCATAGACTGTTTTCCTCATTTCAACTATGTTTCTGTTTATTTAGTATGCATGTGTTTTTATACATATTTTATTCGTGTTTTTGTAATAAGCAAGGTTTTGAACTATGTAAAAATATGCTTTTTGGGAAGACTGCATTTTTAAATTTAGTATAAAGGGGAGTGTCTGTAGTATCATGTGACTGTGATGTACCTATTTAAAATTTCACTGTTCTATGTTGGTGTTTTGAAGAAGCTGGAAACAGTTCTGACGAAAGCGCTAAACTTTTATTAAAGTGGAGTTCTGCAGTACATGGTCTGCTCTGTTTTATTGTTTTTCAGTGTTTTTTATTCTTCTGTGATTTTACTAACTCTAAGACTTTAACAATACAGTTCGTGTTTGTGCATTGCTTGACTATGTGCAAACATGGAAAATATCGGAACTGTTTATTTCGCATGCATAAACTCTTTGACAAACAATTGCAAACCCACTGCTTGCTGTGCTATAGAAAGGTAAATATTATTATAAATTACTGCTGTTTATTGTCCATTTCATGTCTATGACATGAAATTACATGTGGAAACATAACAAGCTGAAGTCCCTATCTAACAATATGCCACGTATTTACAAAACAGCCATTTGTTGCCTCCTCCCAAGAAGTGCAGTCCTGGTGTCTCAGTACTTTTTTCACACATATATCACTTACACTACAGAAATTAATATCAAATGTTGTGTGATATCACTGAACATCAATCTGTTAACATGCAGACCTAGAACTATTGACCCATAAGCCTATAAACCCTCATCTGTAAGGCTAGGGAATAGCATGGACCTTACCCACAGAGACATAGGTGACCTTCAACACACTTGACCTGACCCATTTTGTTTTTACAAGGGTAGATCATGCCTATTAAACCTACTTGACTTCTATTTTACTGACCCCAAAGACCTGGATGAGTGATAACAGGACATACCACCTATATTGAATTATCCAAGGCTTTTCACACTGCCCCCCATTCAGGTATCATAGAGAAAATCTCCCAGCTGGGGATTAACACATACATTTCTAGATGAATAGCCAAATAGCTCACTGACAGAATGCACACTGTCAAAGTTAGGGACTGCATCTCTACCACTAGACCATTTACCAGTGGAATACCACAGGGATCTGCTTGGCCCTCAACTATTTGAAAACTATTTCTCCAAAGCCCAGGCTAAGGTAGATGGCCTGTGGCTTACCAAGTTTGCAGATGACTGTTAGATGACTGGACACAGTCATACAGAGTCCTCCAACTATGTTAAGATATTACAGAAGGGGCTGATACAGACAAATGATTGATGCCAAACTCACTGACTGAACCTTAAAACAAAAAAATGACTCATTGTCTCTTTTGGCAATGAAGTTTCCCTGCTAATTATGATATACATAGCACACCTCTAAGCTCAAGCACCGTGTTGCGAGACTTGGGAACACATGTTGATAGCAATAAAAATTCAAATACTATGTGTTCATAGTGGTGAGACACACATTCTACATTGTGCACTTCATAAATAAGGCCATCACATCCAAGACCAGGGAGGTCATAGCTCTGCTGTAATGTAGACTTATCAGACCACTAATTGAGTACAATACTCACTTCTCTCTGTACCTTACCAGATACCTGCAGTACCTGGAGAGAACACATTGATTTGTGACCAGAAGAATCCAGGGCCTCCAAAACATGACATGCATGGAAGGAATGAAATACCTGGGAATGTACTCAGTATCATGCAGGCTGCTGAGAGGAGACCTATGCTAGCCTACATAGCAGTCTCAGATCATGCCCTACTGGATCTGCAAATCAAATGGGATAAGAATAACTTGTTCCAGGGATCTCAACCTGGCCTGTGACATAGTTTCATAGGTTCATAGGTGGCTGCATGGGAGGCCTGCATGAAATGGATGTGTGCGCATGTGCAAGTATCAAAATACTGTCAATCCATGGGATTGGAGCAGTAACTCAAGGATACACACTTCTGCTCTTCTGGCGTGAAACAAACACACACACACACACACACACACACACACACACACACACACACACACACACACACACACACTTGACTGCAGAGACAACATAACCCCTACCTAAGTACACAGACTACAGAACTCAGTACTATACTCAAGTACCACAGCACAAGTCTGATTTTTACAAGACTGCAAGTCAACTTATAGTGAATGACATCAGCAGGGCATGCTGGAGTGATGTAGGGAGGCCTACATGAACTGGATGTGTAGGCATGTGCAAGTATCAAAATACTGTCAATCCATGGAATTGGAGTGGTAACCATAGGATACACCCTTCTGCTCTTCTAGATGGACACACACATATGCACGCACATACACACAGTTGACTGCAGTGAGAACATAACTCCTACCTATCTAAGTACACAGTCTAAAGAACTAAGTACTTTATGGAAGTGCTAAGGCATAAGTCTGACTTTTACAAAACTGCAAGTCAACTTATAGTGGATGACATCACAAGTACCTTTATTGAGCATAGTTAGATGGTCTTTGTTAGCAGAGCGATTTTGCGATCAACAACGACTGGCCCTGTCCATGAGGGACATAGGTGCCACTCCAAGGGTGAATTTACAATCACCCATCCAGTTATCAAGATTACACTTGAAAAGGATCATTGAGGAGCACTGCTTCACATGCAGTGGGAGCCTATTAGAGAGGAGTGGCAATTGCCGGGCGATATATCTGTCTCTCCAGCATGTTCTCTTCACCCTAAAGAATGGTGATGTCTGTGTAGTCACTGCAACATGGTTGGAAAGCACAGCAACAGTCAAGGTTATAATGCCTTCCACACATTTAGATCAGCTACTACACAGACAGGAACTAAAGGTGGAGGTGTCTCTATATACATCAAAAATAAATATACCTCCAGAAATTGTCAGAGATTTGGGATGCATGGTTAGGCTTAAAAAGGCCCTTGTGGTTGTTAGCCTAGTAAACACCTATGAACACCTATGAACTTATGAACAACTACTGAGTATGTGAAGGACATCCACATCAGAGGCCATAATACCTCCATTGTTCACAGCCTTCATCATACCAATAACTGAGTACAATGCACCCTTATTCAAGTACCTCCCTACACATCTTTCAGTGATGTGTAACTGAAGTGTAGCACCTTTGTCACAGTGACCACGTTTGTCACACATTGTATTGGCCATTCCTAAGTACTGTATTATTTTTGTGGCATAAACATTAGGCAATTTGTTACAGTAGATGCACACAGTACATACTTAGGTGTTTCACAACAATAATGGCATGGATAACATTCTTGACAGTGTGGATTGTGCTATATCTATATATATATATATATATATATATATATATATATATATATATATATATATATATATATATATAGATCCACAGTGGTGGTGCTGCAGTAGCATTGTCGCCTCACATTAAGACACTGTCAGGTTCGACTCTCAGCTAGAGCGTCTTCTGCATAGAGACATGCGTGAATGGGTGTACCTTCATTGAAGGTTGTGCATCAGGGCTGGCAACTCGGCACGTAAAAATCAACTGCCAATCATTAGCGGACCGGAGTTCTGCTGTGGCGACCCCTAACTCGGAAAAGCCGAAAGACACAACAACATATATATATATATATATATATATATATATATATATATATATATATATATATATATATATATATATAGATATATATACACACACACACACACACACACACACACACATATATATATATATATATATATATATATATATATATATATATATATATATGCATTGCATACCAGTTTAATAGCCTGTATTGATCATAATGGCACATACAGGTACAGCAGTGCCCCTCCTAACACCTCCAGATGTTATAGTGCCAGGACAGTGTGCATGATTATCCTCATTGAGTGTGGATGTATCATAAGAGTTGCTCAAGTGTGTTCGTGCAGAATCATCTCTGATCACTCTAAATCACATACATTATGTCAGAGGCATGAGATTACTGGTGGCATTATTCTGATATTGTCCATGATTGTGGTTGGTTATTTTAATGTTGTTCATGAGCCTTTACCTGTGTCCCACTTGCTGGAGACCTCTGCTGAGATTACAGTCTTAGTCAGGCAAATCAGTTTGTACAGCTTCACAATATGCACCCTACCCCAGTTGTATGTAACATCCCTGACAGATGTCCTCTGCAGTATTCGTGTAAGGGTACTTATCACACAGACATCCTCCCCATTGTTATGTCACCTTGTGTGACAGTCACATAATACACATTTTCAGTGTGCAGTCCCTACAGTACCCGACTGATATGTGATTGGTTCTGCTGCTACAACTGTCTTCCATTGACATGCCCTCATCTGCTGTACATTAAATTGTTTCAACTGTCCTCTTTCCCTGTGTTCATTCCTGCAATTCATCTGCATGTCCCTATTGAATATGCACACTTCCCCTGAGTGATTATTTTACATGGCAGTTCATGTACCCTTACAAATCATTCACACAACGTCAGTACAGAATGCCAGGAATGGGGTTTCACAATAATCTGCACTGTAGATACACTGTCCTGTATTGTGTTTGGACCATGTACTTAATCCTACCTCTCAACTGTCCAGATTTTGCTGTTATATCTTTTGGTGTATTCCTTATCAAATTTGTGGTTTTCTGCCATATCACCTGGATGATCTCAGGACTGATGTGACTCAGTAATTACATACATTTGAGTTTCAGACTTCAAATTCTTCAGAACATGTATCTTAACACAACCCCCTGGCTATTCTAGCACATTTCTAAAGAGCAAATATGTCAAATGCGCCCCTATTTCTGGGTCATTGTTCCCCCATTATGTTAGCCTTTGTCCAAATGTCTTGCACTAATAGATTGTGGGCTGTTAAGCCCTGGTGATCATTGTGACATCCCACACAAAACCAGAGACCTTCAGTGCTCTGATTTAAACAGAATTGCTCTCCTTCTTCACTTACATGGTTTCCTGGCCAGCAACACTGTTGCCAGCTAGGAAACCTCACTTATTTATGTTTAAACATAGTATGCGGCAAGAATATGCAATGAGCGCTGATGCTCACCACGCATCACCGTGCACACATGTAAACTCCATGAAGGCTCTACATGAAGCCTACACAGAGTTTATTGTATCCCAGGGAGAGTGTGGTTTCTGCTTTTGTTAAATGAAGTTTTGTCACAGGCTTCTCAGACATCCATAGCTGTGGTGTATGTTTCACTCTGTAAGTTTTTCTAGATGCTGTATTGTCTGATATACCATTGATGACATTATCAAATCTAATGTAAGCAGACCTCTCAACTGTACCGAATTCCTCAGTATTTGTTGGTTTTGAAGTCAAAATAATGGGGTGCCATAAATTCCAGAGTGGCCCCTTTAATTTCCGAATTTCCCATTTTTTTTGTATATTTTTGTTTTGGGGGTGGGCAAAGTTGATGCTGACATCATCACATGTAGGGGCATGCATGACAAGGTCAGCTTTGTGATGCAGATCCCAGCCGTTTTTTTTAATTAAGCTGTGGGTTGGAGGGAGTGTGTACTCTCTCTGTTTACCTAACCTCCCCGGCTGTAATGTCCTCATGGTTGCACTTGCAAGTTGCAAAAGTAGATTTGGATTCAAGGAATGGCGAAGGATGACTCTCTCGAGTTTCTAGCTGTTTTTTGTTTTAAATTAATTAAAAAAAAAAATGAGCTGTTACTTCTTAAAGTGCATCAGTCGAGCTGCAGAGTCTAACTTGCACCCAGTGTCAGGGTATTTGTCTATAAATGTCTCATTTACACTTGCTGTACACACTTCCTGAAGTCAGACTAGAAGCAAATTAATTTGCTGGCTTTAAAAAAAGGTAACCCATTCACAACTTTTTTTGCAGATATTTCAATTCAGGAAGTTTTTGATTTCTCAGGTTCTTTGTTTTGTATAGACGTAAAAAACTGCAGCGATAAAAATATCATCTCTCTTTTTAAGAACGTTGGTAATATCTAGATTATTTTTTTTTTTTAAATATAACAGACAGAAAATTATGAAGCATTGTTTTCAATTAAAGTATTGTATTAGCTTTGCATTTATATTTGCAAAAAATGGTTTATGGCTGTCATACAAGGTAACTAAAATACAGTTTCACTCATCTCAGACAAGTAGGAATTTCAGTTTCAAAGGTATTTTGAAATCCTGCCAAAGTCTTCAGTGCATGCTGCACAGAGAGAGAGAGAGAATCAGAGCTACAGAAGAAATATGAGAACATTTTCCTTGATTTCCAGTTCCCCCGGCTCCTCCAGGTAAAAGGACAAAACAAAAAAAAAGTGACTAGATAACTGATCGGTATCTCGTATCTGTATTACAGATTCCTGTTACTGCAATTTCATGTTTCCATTTGGATTTTATTTTATTGTTATCACTTTTTACTTAATGCTCTTACATTTAGCGGGTGTTCCTGAATAATCTAGTCAATGTGGATGGCCTGCTTCATTGTTTCAGAACTGCAGCAGTGAATCTGGTATTTCAAAATGTTGTTGCTTTGATGTTTTCCAGTGGTCTGGCTTCTTGTTTCTTGATAGGCTGATGTAAACACTTTGTGTTCCTTGGTCAGAATGTTTTCTCAAGAGATGCCATTGGCAATCAAATGTGTAGCCCTTGGATCTTGTTTGGTGGTTACATTTGCTCCCTGGAGTTTGTTCAGTTTTGGGTGGCTAACTGTCGAATTGCGAACTCATTCATTTTGATTGAGTGCTTTACATCTCTTGGAACTGTGCCATTTTTCCATTAATATGGACATTCTACTGACATAGAAGTCAGCTGTGCACTTGTTTAATGTGTAATGAACCTGAAAGCGGAAACCTGTTTTTTTGTGATTTTGCAGGACTTCATTGAGAAGGTATAGGCTTCAAGATGGGACTTGCACTGTTATGATTCTGGAAGGTCATCTGCTTATTATTAAACACAAATGTGGACTTTTCAGTCTTTATCTGATCTAAACGTAACCTCTGTTGATTAGTGTATCACATTCCATTGACTTTTTGTATTTATCCACTTGTTTTTAGTGTTTATTCATTTAATTTGTTGCAGATTAGTACTTATTTATCATTCACATTGGCAGGCTGTACTGCAACACTACATATTTTGTCAATATTTTATTTGCTTTTTATGCATACTACATTTAGTTTGTAAGGCTGTCTAGATAATAAGCGCTGAAATAAATGGGAATTTGATGTTGAGGAACATGCAATAAATGGCACTGATAGAGAAGGGAATGGGGAAAGGGGACTGTAGGAGGTTTCCCCATGTGTACTCAATGTGGTAAAAGTAGAAACCACTTGGTTGCTCATGCTAGAATAAAATAAGTGATTGAATGACACTGCTGTGCACTGCTTTGGGAATGTTTCTCCCTTCCCCAATACTGTCTGACTGCAGTTGCTATATATAAGTTAGATGTCGAAGGCTGAAGCATTTAATTTTATTTTTATAAAAGAAAATTGTGTTTTAGTTTTGCACAAGTTAAAATAGTAATATAAATAAAACACAATTGTTCTGTTATTGTATGTTTCATGATCATATTTTCTCTGTTCTTCAGTTTATGTTTAAAAGTTGGTATCCCACAATTCCATTGGAGTGGGTGGGGTTAGATAAATATGTATGCAAATTTTAGGTTACTCAGCATACAGATATTTGGCCAGTTGTACCTATTTATTTATGGGCCTTTGTCCAGATTTTTTATGATTCCAGGTTGAGAGGTATGAATGTAAGTACTCAAGGTAAGTTACTTTAGAGTATGCTAGTCTAGATTTGTTAGGCATCTAGCCCTCAGAAATCTACATAAATGAGTATGTTTGCTTTGGTTATGTCTTGTAAATATAGTATAATTGTTATTGATCCTGCTGACTAGTCTTTCTGCTATGCTAGTATTATACCGATAGGTATAAATAAGTATACTCTCCTAACAAATTTCTTCCCCATCCCGGTACTTAAAAAAGTTATGTTTGAGAAGAATCATAGAGCAGGATTGAATTTTATGTAGTAGGATTGTTAAGGTAAGATCAGTACATATTTACATTTTCTAGGCAAAATATTTATGATTTACCATTATCTTGCATCCAAGGTACAATATCCTCCAGAACACTCTAAGGTTTTTCTGGAGGTGTGTAAATACCACTACATGTCTATAAGTTATAACTAGCCACTGGAATGTTAATTATTACTGCTTACCAATTTTTCTGTTTGGGGGCATTGCTTGTCATACATGATAGCTGTAGCCAGCAGAACTACAGATAACTACCAGGTGCCTGTTATTTATGGTAGTTATCCCACACACCCTTTTAAGGATCCCATTGTAAGTGAAAATGTTGTAGTCTGCTAAGCTGGCTTCTGTATATTACCCATTAAATTTTATTCAGGTTTCCCTAAATAACAATCATTTGGAGAGAGATTCATTCATGCAGCTTTGTCACAGTGAAAATGGCATGAAGTCAGTCGTTCTTAGCTTGCAGTTGTACAAAACACATAGTAAGATGCACTTAGTAATTTTTTCAATATGTTAGATAGCAGACAAGTGTGCATGATGATACTGTTCAGGTATAACAGCACTAAAGCAACATCAGAAGGGCATAACAGCACTAAAGCAACATCAACAGGGAGTAAAGGGCATAGTATATGGGCACTTACTTTCTTGTTTGTTTCTGGATTTCCTGAAGGACACTGTGTAACTCAACTCTCACATAAGTGATACAACAGCCTTGATGATAATGTCGAGTCCCCCCGATCTTCATTGCAGCTTAGATTATTAGTAGTCTATAGCTGCTGTGACAGAGTCACACAGAAGCTGATTTGAATTGCCAAAATGTACTCAACAAAATTTGGAAAACACTGGTGCTGCACAATAATCAAGCTGTCCAGAGCAACAGCTCCTTCTCTAGGGCAATACAGGTGAATGTAGGCCTGACATCTAGGATGACTATAATGTCTGCGGTTACCTCATCACAGATGAGGGACAGGAATGTGAGGCCACTAGCATACAAGGGAATGCAAACTATTTTTAGTAATATATTAAAATGAATCATCCCCAGAGGAGTTCAGGGGATGGCCTACACTACCCCATACTATGCACATGTGTGGTCCCTGACAAGCTCCCACAACTTCCAATAACTACAGTACAGTTCCAGCTGTATGTGGAATTAAGTACTGCTAGCAATAAATCATTCCACATTCATGTGAAGCATCTGTATATTACCAAGAAGTCCATTCATTTCCATGGGCTTCGTCATTAATTTGACCTCATCAAAATGGCATATTATTTTGACAAGGCAAGCTTGACTCCCCATTTGGAATGTGGCACAAAGCTATTCTCATTCCCATTAGCATACACTAAATGACGAATGGTGTAGCGCTATCTTCAGGACTTGGGCATGGAGTATCACTACAAGTTGTTACTCAATGCCCAAGCCTTTTGACACTAATTCTTTAGAGACATGATTTCAGACACTAATTCTGGCATTTACAACCTGCATTTGCTTTGCCATTATTTGCACTACAGTCGGGAATATCAAATATTGATTTAGGAGCTGTCATTTAAGGACATTTGCCCTGTGAGATTGTTTTTTATTCTGATTTTAACAAACATTATGTTGAAGTGTTAACTAAGCTCAGTGCTACCAGATTTCAGCAATGGTTATATATCTAAACATAGCTTGCAGTAAAAATCCTAAGTCCGTTTCTTTTTTTCTTTTTTCTTCTTTTCTTTATTTATTCACAATCAGCTTCAGTCATGGACTTTTATTTATTTATTTATTTAAGTATGCGTGTATATATTTTTTATTCATTCATCCATTTACCCAATCATGTATATAGAAGTATATGTCCTTAATGCAATTGTTTAAGGTACCTTTCTCCTTCTTAAGCACTTGATTTAAGATATTATCGCCTTGTTACATTGGTAGGTAACATGTTTTTAGTACCATAAGTGGACTTCATTAAGAAGTACTAATGTAGGGATGCTGACTTTAAGACACACTGTTGTAAAGCTGCTGACATGAAGAAAAATTCATGTTTTTCTGTTTTTATTACTTGTCTCTATGTATTATAGTTTACTACCTCAATGAAGTCCAAAGAGACTGAGATCATTATTTAGTATAGGAATGGTGCAGATGTATCTACCTCCTTGTTTATGAAATTGTAAAAAGTCACAATTATTTATGCCAAACAGGAAAATATGAATGGTTTACTACATCAAAAAAATATTAAAGAAATATGGCTTACACTCAGCAATCTACATTTTTTATCTAGAAACAAAATGTCACCATTTGTCATGAGTAAAGTATGTTACACCTCACTGATCTCCTTTGATTGCAAATGATATGGTTCCCTGATTTTGTTCTGAAAGACACTAGAGTCAAGCATGATGGGTATTCTGTTACTAGCTTATCGAACTTATCGAAGGCCTGCACAAGGTCCAAGAACTACTTCATAACACCACTTCCAGCTAAACAGTCCAAAAGTCTCTGAACTTGGCTGAGCTTCCTTCACTTCATCATACACAGCATCTATGCAGTATAATCAAACCTGCATTGTATAAAATACTGAAACCATCTCTGTGCAATTACTAAAAGAGAAAGAGAGCATCTCAGATCTGCACTTGGAGAATGGGTCACCCTTAAACAATCATATTCTCAACCTAACTACCACTGTTATTCTTTTTAGTATTTCTGTGACTGAACTGGCTAGGATGTGTCGCTGCAAATGGGTAACATCAGCTGCACCACAATCCAGTCCAGCATCCTGCTGGTTCTATAGCATTGCTTGACGTCTATAATGTTATATTATAACTACATATATATATATATATATATATATATATATATATATATATAAGTGTATATATATATATATATATATATATATATATATATATATATATATATATGGATCTACCTGACAACACCAATGCACTACAACACCGACAACAAAATCACCGACACCACATAACCGAAAGTTCACAAACACGAAACCTCACGTGCTCGACACACCACAATCCCGACAATCAACAAACAAAACAAATCCCCTGTCCAAATAGCACACACACAACACAAGTGCACCAAATTCCTTATAAACTCACACTAAACCTTACATACACAACTATCTACAACCTTAACCCAAACCCAAACCCTAAGGTCCATCAGTATCGCACAGTCACCTAACCCGCGCCCTAACCCTAACTCACTTAACCCGCCCCAACCCTAAAGACTGTCACTATCGAATACTCACCTAACCCGCGCCCTAACCCTAACTCACTTAACCCGCCCCTAACCCTAAAGAATGTCACTATCGCACACTCACCTAACCCGCGCCCTAACCCTAACTCACTTAACCCGTCACTAACCCTAAAGACTGTCACTATCGCACACTCACCTAACCCGCGCCCTAACCCTAACTCACTTAACCCACCCCTATCCCTAGAGTCCGTCAATATCGCACACTTACCTTACTCGCACCCTAACCCTAACGTCCTTCACTACCGCATACTTACACAGCCATTTCACATGTCGGTGTTCTCAGCGTCGGGGTTTTCATCCATTGGTCATCTCACTTTTCGATCTTCTGGTGTCTGTGTTCTCATCGTCAGCGCTATCAGCTTTCAGCGTTGCCAGGTAGACCCATATATATATATATTTTATTATAGCCATATATATGCTAAATACTGTTCTCAAGTTTTGGAAATTGTACTTGTTAACTGTTATTTTACCTATGCATTGTACTGCTGTATACAAATTTTTTGACTTGTACTAGATTTCTGTGTCCCTACTTTAATATTTTGTAAATATCATAGTTACTTGTATTTCTGGAGCTTTTCTCCTCAGGTCTCCTCTGAAAATGGGCCCTTGGCTCAGTTGGACTAAGCCGGTTAACAAATGTCAATATATAAATAAATACATACAGTTTAATAATTAGGGCTTATCAAATACAACGGTGAGTCTACACAGCTGATGTAAGATACTCTATCACACTATTCATCTGTTGTTTCTGAATTCCAAAAACTGCATTAGGAACTTCCTTTCCTCTGATACTGCCTTGTAAGGAATTTTGCCAACTATGAGATTGTGTCACAAAGACATACATTTTCTAAACAAATCACATGAAGACATTTAACTAAGTTTAAGTAGTTTGAGTGGGATACAGATCCAACACAGTAAAGGTTTTAAATACACATATTTATAGGTAGTTAGTAAACATGCAGTACAGGATAACATTAATGGTCCTAGCTCGCTTTCTTAGTTGTCCCTGATCAATGTCTGTTTACTTATTCTGAGTCACACACTAGGCAAATGGATGGTAAGCCAATCCAGCCGTGGACTACAGGATGTAGCACACAGCCTTAAACGTCTGTGTTAACTGCCAGATAAAATATGAGGAGAAAGAGTGGTCCATCAAATTGTATCTGGGAATATCAATGTTAAGCTCATAGCAAGTCATATAATTCAACACTATGAGCAGCCTAGCCTCAATGTCAGAGTAAAAAATAACAATACAATTATCCGCCTATTAGGTACTACTGTCTTTAGGAAAGAGCTGCCAATTATAGACTGGCAAAATTGACACATGCAGATGGTGGAAACCTTTGGATATACACACATTTTTTTCCTTAGGTATCAAATTACATGTGTTTTTTTTTTTTTTTTTTTACTAAGATGAGATCTTTCCAAAAATGACAATGCCAACAGCAGATTAATGGTCATTGCAATAAAATTAGCTAATATAAATTTTAATTTGACCCAGAAACATCATAAGAACATTCTAATTAAATTGTTAAATGATAGATACATAATTTATCATCAGATCCACACATCTAGTCCAGCCACCCAATATTAACATCCATCCCAGTACACTAGCATAAAGTATATTTTCTTACCAAACAGCCTAAAATTAAACAGTTTGTTGTATCCGTATTCAGCTATCTGAACCAGGTTATTCATTCCTTTACATACATGATCTGGCTCATTTTTTTCCAGCTATGCCCTCCCTTTCTCTTCTTGAAATCTTCCTCTTTTTTATGTTTACAAACTCTTCGGTCTCTATTTAGGGGGAGTCTACTTTTTTAGTTTCTGGTATTTTTTTTTTTTTAGATGCTGTAATTTGTGATACCAAAAGACATATTTAATTCTAAGCCAGATTAAATTTGTCATCAAAACTTAACTAAATATATCACAGTCATCTAAACTGGGTGGGCAAATTACTTATACAAAATAGTTAAAGTTTGCTGCTAAACTCTGAAAAAGCATGACAGCTCCAAAATATGTGTATTACATGTTCAAAAGTAATCTACTGCCTGTGGATAAACATATTTTATTCTTTGTAAATGGGAGTAGAGCTGGTTTAATGGTTGAAATATTTACCTCACATATACAAGGTACAGGGTTTGATTCTTACCTCTAGTTGTTAATTATGTTTTGAGCTTCCTTGATTTGATTGCGTATCCAGGTAAACACCAAAGTGATTGTCAGATAACATCTGAAATTTATCTGTCAAACAGATCAGCTGAGCCATCAGTTTTACAGCAGTTTTCAGTTGTAATCACTGCAGTTCTTTATAATCTTTGCTTGTTAGTCCTCTGTAGCTAAGGCATAGCTGGCCTTAGGCATAGGCCAACTAGGTGACCGCCTAGGGCACTGCTCTAGTAGGGGCACTTTTCCAGTATTTATTTAGTGTAGGTAGATCAGGATAGGGGCGCCAGGTGGTGTGGTGGTGGTGGGGGGGGTGCCATGGAGCCCTTTTGCCTAGAGCACCAGTTGACCTAAGGCTGCTCCTGAGCTAAGGTGATCCTCTTCCACCCAAAATAACAATTCAACAATTCCTGGAAGAGTACTCTGATATAAACTAAATATGTTTTGCTTTTTTGCTATTGCTATCAAACCCTAACACTCACATCTTCCAATGTCCCTCCAACTGAACTCTACTTTTGCACACTTCAATTTTCCCTGTTTCTCTTTGCCTAAGCTGTTCCTAATATACTACAGCAGTCCTTCCTTTTCTCCAGGTTTTCAACCATTCCTTCCCATTAATATCTTTTTTAGTATATCCAGCTGGAATTACAGGGAGTTCCATTACAAACTCCAAGAAGTCACCATGCAAAATTCCATGACAACAACATCTGGCAGTCCTCATACTGCACATACTAATGAGGACTGGTAGAGTTCCAGGCCTAGTTTGAAAAGACAAATCAGGACCTCCGTGCTACAGTACTTCAAACTTTTACACTGGTGATGAATGACAATGTCAAAACCCAGAACAACAATGCAGTCCTTGGAAGTATATGGGCTACTGCAGTATTATTACAGCTCCACCTATAGAGGGAACTGGTACTGCAGGCAGTGCAAGCAATAGATTTTGGGGAAGCCACACTGCCTGTAATATCTTCCCACATACAAGTAAGCTGTTCTGTTAGTAGAGGGGAGCCACTTGGGGTGGGTGGCTGAGGACCTTGCGCATAACCAGTAATATATTTTGTGAGCTATTCTTAGCTTGGGACATACCTTGTATAATAATGATATTTACTCATTTCAGTTGTAATAATCTTAAGTTTTTATAAGCTTTGCTTGTTAGGCCCTGTAGCTAAGGTGAGCCTCTTTCACCCAAAATAACAATTCAACAGTTCCTGGAAGAGTATTCTTATATAACTAGAATGCTTAAAGGGATTACAGTAAAATATTTTGTCTGACGAGAAACAAGCCTCCAGTCCAGACCTGGAGTGTTGACAGAAATTTCCATGTTGTACTCACAGTCTTATATGGATGCCTTTCCTGACCCATTTCACGTTAAAAAGTATATAAATCTCTTCTAATGTTACCTGGTATAGACATAGAAAATATATATATGCATATCAGTTTCATATGTTGAAAAAATAAAACAAAAAGTAAAAAAAACATAAAAAGAAAGAAAAGAAACATATTCTCAAGTGATTATTACATTTCTAAGCTAGTTGTGTGTAGGTGCATGTTGGAATATTCTCTTGGACCTCGGAACACTTCTTACTGCCTCTGTAATTCATAACATTTGTGAATGATAGCTAAAAAAATTATTCATTTGAGTACAAATACTTTGCCTAGCTACACACTTGGTCCAGAATTCATGTCTGTCATAATTTTGAATTTATAACCACTGCAGTTTAACCAAAGGCACAATATCTTTAAAAAATAAGATATACATGTTAATATCATAAAACACTCAATCAAAAACAGATGATCTGATTTGGTTTAAAAGTAAAGCACAACAATAACAAAGTTTTAGTGTGGTGCGTTGTCCTACACATTCTGTTGCCTAAATGTATAATGTCATCTCTCCCTATGGCCTCAGATAAAATAAATACATAAATAAACCCATATTTGCTGACTCTCCATAAAATATTAAAGAGAAAGAAAAGAAAAACTTCAAAGGCAGAAACATTTCAAAGAGAGGCCTATAATCAGTTGCCTTTAAAGTGATGTCTAGATAATAGAAGGCTGTCTAAAGCCTGAAATTGTAACTATGGTGAGTGTGAGACATTAACCCATTACAGAAGAATAATGATACAGAGGAGTGCAACAATAGCCTATAAAAGCTTAGATAAGACTCAGGTGGGAATTAAAGAGGGACCACACAATGTCCTCAGCAGTTAATGGTGTTACACATGGCAAAGAAAAGAACATGATTGGTAGCATCATTATTTGGTCTAATTACAGGAAAGAAACACATAATGAACCTGGTTGTGAAGCTGTTAATTAAATGAGGTAGAAAAATGTAGACATGTTCTAGGGTCTATATTAGAACACCGAACATTCAAAATTTCAAGTGTTCTAATATCGAACCTTATGAATCTAAAATTTAAAACATCGAACATTCAGAACAGCAAATTTTTTCCTAAGGAAAAAAGTTGCTGTTCCAAAACATATACACACAACACAAGCACACCAAACAAACAGCAATCCACACACATACACCTAAACTCTTACACCTAACCCTACACTAAACTATACATACACCACTAACTCTCCACTTACCTTAACCCAAACCCTAACCCTAAGGTCCGTCACTATCGCACAGTCACCTCACCTGCACCTTAACCCTAACTCAGCTACCCTGCCCTAACCCTCACGTCCACACAATCGCACACTTACCTGACCTGCGCCCTAACTCTAACTCACCTAACCCACCCTAACCCTCACGTCCACACAATCGCACACTTACCTGAACCTGACCCATAACTTTCCACCACAGCACTGAAAATACCGAAGCAACACAAACGGACAACTGAGTTTTTTCCCTAGGAAAAAAATGTGGTTTTCTGTTTCTTCGATATTTTCAGCTGAAAACGGGTCGATATTAGAACACTCGAAATTTTGAATGTTTGATGTTCTAATATAGATCCCATGTTCTATGTAGTCTCAGATCACAAAGACAATATTAAACAGTTTCTCAACTAAAAAAAAGCATGATTGATAGTAGATATTGTTTTCAAGAAGTTCACAACTTAACCTGCATTCTGTCTCTCTCTCTCTCTTTTTAAGAGCTCCATCTGTAACAATGTCTGAAGAAAATGTTCATAAAACCTCATTTAATGCTGCAAAAAAAATTTTGCTGAAGTTCAGGAAAGAATGAATTGTCATGCAAAAAGAAAGAAATAATAAAAAAAAATCATGATATCTCTAAAGGAAAAAAAAAAACATAATAAATGCTATTTCTATTCCTGAAATGTCAGATTTGCATAAACTCTAGAAACAGGCAGTACTATGATGAAATAAGGAATGTTAGAGCATTCATTAAAAACGCTAGCCCCTTCAGACAAGGACAAGATACCTCAGGGGATCACAAAACGGAGAATAAGAACAGATAGATGGAGAAATTTTGACACACACACACACACACACACACACACACACACACACACACACACACACACAAACACACACACACACGCAATCATGCAAACAGTGTACATAAAAATACATTTTTGCAATAACATATATTACTGCAGTGAACTATACAGGGTGTAACAGTGCCTAGGCAGTTCAAAATGTTCTGTAGATCATTAAATGTTCCAGAGTTTTCCCTACAATATCTACACGCGATAGTCAGGTGACAACCTGTATTTTGAATAAATATTTATTTCTGCATCTCTCTGTAGTGAACAGTGCTGCCTTTACTCTATTTCAGTTTAGCTAAATGCTACAGAAACTTAATTGACATTAGGAAGCAAAATACCTTGTGTCTAATGAGAAAAGTTTTATGAAAACTTTACAAAATGTTTATGATCACTATAAGGCTAGAATACAAATTGGTGAAACAGAAATAAATATGTTTCTACTAGGAGGACATATTCATAGATTCATAGCTAAATAACAATCAGTCTGCAGACTATTACAAGCCTAGACAGAAACCAGAGATCAGACTCAAACCCTGTACTTTGTATTTGTGAGGTAAATATCTTAACCATTATGCCACACCCCCATCAATCCCTGTACCACAGGAACTACAGCTCACAACCCTTTGCTCCAGCTGCGAGACTGGATCCCTAGCAGCTGATTGAGTTTTCAGAAACTCGAAATACATATGGTCGAGACCATATGATTGAGTTTTTGAAAACTCAAAGCTTTTTGAATGGAAATTGCGGTACACTGAGGATCGGGAAATTTACCCTTTTCTTTACTGCAGTGCAGTCTCGGAGTTGGTATATATAATTTGCAGGGGGTATGTGGGGTGCATGGGGGCATGCCTCCCTGAAACAGTAGATTTTTGTGCTTTTTTTGATGTTCAAGTTCGTCTGTATGAAGTTTGAGTTTCTGTAAACTCAATCGTCTGACATAGATCTGCCAGACTACATGATATGAGAACTGATAGATATGCTATACAGTCATGATGGATGTGCAATTTGACTGAAAATTAGTGTCAAAAGTGTGCTTGCATATGGGTGGGATGCATTGTTTCTTCAGTTTGAAACTTGTTAATTTCCAGAAAATACAGTTTTGTGTTATTGCAATTCATCCAATGACTTCTCTTGAAAAGCCTATCAAGTGAAAATCAGCAGACCAAACAGGTTACTCTTGACTTTTCTTTTTTCACTCCAAATCCTCCGTGCAGAAGACTGAACATTATTTTATACATCTTTATTGAGCAATAAATAACAAACAAGAGCTGTGAATTTAGAATAATGTTATCACAACTGACATAGCACCATAACTAAATCTCAGTAAGTAAGAGATGCACACGTTCATACTCCCTTAAAGAAAGGAACCCCTCTTACTCTGCATTTATACTTCCTAGGCATCACCCACATATTCCTTAAACACATACCATCAAATTCCTCCAGAAGAAAAACAATAACAGAATCAGTGCCAATAGTAACACCCACTCTAGTTTACCGCCATAGCCGTCAACTGTACAGATTTTCACAGAATATCCATATTTTTACCTGATAATTTTAGTTCTAAGTTTCAGACTTCATATCCTTCAGAAAATGCATGGTAACACACAATCTTTTAGTCTAGCAACTTTCTTAGTTTATGCAAGCAATATATTTAAAAATTGTCCCAGTTTTTATGACTGTCTCCCATTCATTTTGGTTTTGTCCAGATTCCTTCTGCTATGAGGTTGAGACGTATGTTTACCACCCAAGATTTTCTTTCAAACTACCCTTCTTCTTGCCCCCTATAACTATTACATTACATCTCTACAACCAACCAACTGCCCTCCTAACATTTTCCAAACCTAAATTACAACAAAGATAAAACCCAAGTAAAATAAGATGCCCTTATATAGACCCTACAGTAAACATACATATTCGATACCTTTCTGACCATTCGAAAATTACCCTAAATCTTACTAAGAACACCAAAAATTAACACACTAAATCGAGGATATAATTGGTCCCTGAACCCCAATCTTTTAAGTAAAAAGGAGATAGCTGGGGAAATACAGGATATCCTTAAATCAACCCTGGCAAACTTATCTAAATAGCAACACCTTCCAGATATTGAATGGGCAACAGCAAAAGCTCAAATCAGGGGTATTTTTCTTCAAAAAGCAACCTACTATAAAAAAATCCAACTCAGGGAGAAACAACAACTGGAGGATAAAATTAAATCATTAGAGCAAGATCTAATTAAAAGCTTCAACACTCAAAACTGAAACAGAATTATTGAAATGTCAAAAAGACCTTTATATGTTGCACAATAATAACTTATCACTTCATGAAACTAAAACACTTGCCAATTATGCTAATTATGTCCAAACACCATCGCAAGCACTAGCAAGGGTTATTAACCAATCAAGAGTATCCTCCCAAATCTCTGAAATAACCTATGAGAATAAGAATTATACAAAAAATGGTGATATTATTAACATATTTGAAGTTATATACTCACAAATATATGGAGACCATCAGTCCTTAGCCATAAATGAAAACAGTAGAGACTTCTTAAAAAAACTTAACTTCCCAAAAATCGATATGAAACTTCAAAAAGAACTAATAGAACCAATAACTATTGAGGAAATAACATCAACAATCAAAAAACTGAAACCCCATAAATCACCTGGACCAGATGGTCTCACAGCGGAATTTTATAAAACATTTTACATTATCATTGCACAAATCCTATCCCACATATTAAACTACATAATACACAATAAAATGAATGATTTATACTTTAATGCATCCAAAACTATATTTATACTCAAAGAAAAAGCAGACCTTCAAAATCTGGATAGTTACAGACCCATATCATTATTAAATATCGATACCAAAATTCTAACATCTATTCTGGCTAATAGAATGAAAAAAATAATGGATATAATTACCTCTAGTGAACTATCTGGCTTTTTAACATCCATACAATTGAGTGATAATACATTAACTCTACACACACTAATCTCATATGCTAACCAAAATAACCTAAACATGTATGCACTCGTCATAGACGCCCATAAAGCCTTTGATAGAGTAAACACAAAATTTTTATTTCAAATTCTCCCCTACTTTAACATACCCCAAAAATGTATTCAAACACTACAAATATTATACAATAGTCCCTACACATCATTATATATAAATAAAACAGAAACGGTACATGAAAAGGATGTCCTCTATCTCCGTTATTGTTCAACCTATATCTAGAACCCCTCTTTTTAAATATAAAACAAAATATATATCACAACGCCCCACTAATATACAACACCAAAATTTCCTTTTCAGCATTTGCAGATGACCTCAATATTTATTGCACAACGCCAATTACGGATATCAAGAAAATAATATCCGCCATTGAAGAATTTGCCACAATGTCAAACTACAAAATAAACCTCAAGAAAACTAACATCTTCCCCTTAAAAACCCCTAAATCTTTTTCACTTTTACCTTTGATAGGTCAAGTAAAAACTGAAGAAATGATTAAATATTTAGGGATTACATTCTCCACAGATAACAAAGATTTCTATCTAAACAATATTAAACCAAAATGGAACCACATCCTACTTGACCTAAATAGATGGAAAAACCTGAAACTACCTCCATTAGCCAAAGTCTCGATTATAAAAATGAATATCCTACCAAGAATATTATGCATCTTCATGCCCTCCCAGCTAAGCATTCCCAAGAAATTCTTTAAGCAGATCCACACTGAATTTGCTAAATTTATATGGGAACCTAAAAAGTGTAGAATTTCATATGATAAACTGATGACCCCTAAACACAAAGGTGGATTAGACTTACCAAATTTTGAAAACTACTATTTAATTATAAACGCTAACAGAATCTTAAGAATTGCAAACTACAATACATCTGATAAAACGCAGTGTCCACACTGGGTAAGAATCTATTTCAAACATGCCAAAAGTCTGGATATAAATCTCAAAGCATTGCCATTCCTAAATAACAATACTACGAAATCATATAATCTAATGCAACCCCTTAAAAATGCAGTAGAGCTAACACAAAAACTCTTTAAATCAGTAAACTTGCACCATCACATGATGTTATTACAACCCATACATAAAAACCCCAACTTCAAAATAAATAACCAGATGTTAGACTTGAAACGCTTCCCACATATAATAAACATAACCTTACAAGATATATACCCATACTTAAACTGTCCTATTCATGAAATAAGAAGCCAAATGAACCTTCCCAAATCATATCTGTTGATCATGAGACAGATCAAAGAGATGTGTTTAAGCTATCTTCATAATATCAACATTAATAAAGAAGACATAATGAAATGTAACCTACTATGGAAAACTCTTTTACTAAACAAAAAATATACAGCATCTTCATACAAATTGATAAAAGACATGACATTTCAAGATCATATACTTATATCTGATTATTGGAAAGAAAAATTATCACCTCTTGAGGATTGTAAATTAACACAAGCAATTAACCTCACAGTAAAATCTATATCCCTTCAAAAGTTAGCATTCACGCAACTCATGATATGTAACAATGCATATTACACACACCTTAGCTTGCATACATTTAACTCTAAAAATTCCCCAACTTGCCCACATTGCAAAGATAAAACTGCTGACCTTTTCCATATATTCTGGAGCTGTAAATGTGTATTCAAACTTTGGAACTCCCTGAAACTACAACTACAAAAAATGGTCTATCAAACCTCAATGCTCACCTGGGAGTTTATGATATTACATATTCCTCCAAATAATATATCCAAAAACCAAATAATCACTCTTATTAATATGTTCCTATTAATGAAACTCTACATAGCTATCAATTGGCTTAACCCGTACAAGAACTCTTGGGAGAATTTCAGGATTTTGGCAATAAAACATATACTAGCCCATAAATACATAATAAACAAACAAAACAAAAATCCCAACATTTTCAATCTCTGGGAACAGATTTTCAATATTATACTTACATAAACCTCTAAATGTAAGATACACTACAACATACACAAGAATCACCCCAACATTATGTTGTCATAAACTGAAATTTTGATACTAACCCTGGAATCAGCATTCAAAAGAAGTTTATGAAGTCAACAAGTATTTCTCTTTACTCTTATTTTAATTTTATTTTAATGTTAAACTATGAAAGCATGCATGTAAATAGTGTAAATATGTTTTAACTGTTTGGTTATAGCCATGATCTAATATCACCTCTGTATGTTAACATGTACACTGTGAAAGATAAATAAAGAAATATTATTGAAAAAAAAATAAGATGCCCTTAAGTCAGATTATTTAGTATTCCTCCTCAGTCTACTAGCTTTCATCACCAATTATCAAACCCACCTCCTTCAAATTCTTAGGACTTCAACTAATGCTCAGCAACAGTATCAACATCTACCCAGCCTGTCTAAATATGAAATATGAACCTAAGAAGTACTTGCAATAAAATCCATGACATACATGCCTGCATTGCCACATGCACTCCTGATGTAGTCATAGCTACTGAAACTTGCTTAAAAAAATAAATAAAGGATAATTATACAATAACTGGACATTAATATTTGAAAATGAGCACTCTGATGGCCAGCTCAACCAGCGTGCTCGTTATAAATCCAAGAATATGCTAACAGAAAAAGGTCCGGCTGTCCAGAGTTTTTCCCATTAGTATATCTCCTATTTTTTTTTTTTTTTTTTTTACTTTTCTTTCTTTTTTTGCACAAAAAAAGAAAACGGAAGACCTGAAATGAACGAGGGAGACAGTGCAGTCAAAAATAAAAGGATAATCAGGTACATTCTGCAAAACTAAAAAAAAAACCTACCTGATTATCCTTTTGTTTTATCTGTCCTGGCTCTCCCGAATGTAAAAATTCTCCCATTTTATTTTTTTATTTTCTTCGCTGCTAAATCTAAACAGCACTGATGTACTGCGTAAGAGTGGGAACACAAGTCCAATATGCATGTGCAATACATCAGGAAAAGCCCCAGGATACAAGAAAAATGCAGAAGGACAGCAAGGAGGCATTATACAATGACATTATTTAAGAAAATAAGTATTTTTTCTTAAATAATGTCACTTTATAATAGCAATAACCAATTCCATGGTTGTGGTATATTGAAATTTACCCACAATTGGCTTTATTTAATCACTCTGGCTTCACCCTCATGATTAAACCACACCAACCGTGGGTAAATCTTCATTATACCCCACTGACATTGTCAGTTATTGCTAAATGAGATCACCTCCCAGGATAAAATATAGTCAGGCATGACAGATAAAACAAGCATGCAGAGGGTGTAGCAATCATATTTAAAAATTCCCTAACCATTACATTAATCCTGCAGGAAATATCCAAATTTAACAATGCTGAACTTCTAATAACACTCCTAAAAATCAAAAATAGGAAAACTATAAGTTTAACAGCAATGTATAACTTGAAACTGCTGAAAACATCCTGCATTGGATATCCCAACAAATTAACCATGAAACTATAATACTTGGAGTCTTAAATATAGCCTGGCAACTCATAAATTCTACTACCCCCACTGAATCCATAAACTTGTATAACTTCAAACAATTAATAACCCTACGCACTAGAAACAATAAAACTTCAGGGAAATGCTCAACATTAGACTGGATCCTTGCAAATTAACCAAACAAATTGACAAAAGTAGGCTGCCTCTCAAATATCATAACTGACCACATACCAACATATGCCATTAGAACTCTCCATAACATTTATTTATTTATTTTTTATTTATTTGCAGTTGGTTTACCAGGATAGTCCATTGGGCCAAATAACCCATTTTCAATGGAGTCCTGGGGAGAAAAGCTCCAGAACTAAGTATGTTACAAAAAGTGATTCATACTAGTTATACAAAACTATAACAAATTACAAATTATATAATAATCCAAAGTATTTTGACACCAGAAAACAATTTCAAGTAAATACAGAAGAAATAACTATGAAAGAACATTAGATAAAATTAATAGATTATAGATAGTAAAGAATATTGCATGAAAAAATTTTGAGTTTGTATCATATTCAAAATACTGAATCAAGTTTCTGAGAAATAACAGAAATTTATGAAGGAAGCACTTAGGAGGTGAGGCCTAGTGCAGTTTTCCCTATAATAGAGTAAATAATCAGGAAGAATGCATGAGGAATCAAGACAAAGAAGGAAGATGGCAATTGCAAGTAAATTAGCTATGTGGGGTGGGAGCAAGAGCATTCCCACTTGGATACTAGGTGGGAATGAAGAGATCTTTTAAAAATAAAGTGGTTGGAGGTGGTGCAGATGGATGATGGTAGAGAGTTCCAAAGGCGGGCAAGGACAAAAGACAGAAGATTTTTCCCTGGGGGACGAGTGGGTTTATAGATTTCTAATAGATTTTGATTGTTGGACCTCAATATTCTATCAGGAAGGTGCATTTTAAAAGCTGATGAAAGGGAGGGACAGAGAGAGGAGTTGAAAATGAGTTTGTGAGCAAGAGTTAGTTGACTGTATGTGAGATAGTTAGGAAGCTCTAGCCATTTTAGTATATGGAGAGAGGAACAGTGGTGTGAGGAGGACTTGTGGTTGGTAGCAAACTTGGTGATTTTGTTATAGCAAGAGGAAAGTTGGGTTTTTAGGGAGGACTGTAGATTAGTTAGGAGTGGGGCTCCATAGAGAAGGGAGGGGATAAGAAATGAAGTAGAGAGAGTGATTTTGGCAGCAGGTGTGAGGTATTTATTTTGCCGGTGCAGCATACCAAGTTTTTGGTGGGTTTTTTTGATATTTAGCTGTAGGTGAGAGTTAAATTTGAGTTGGTTATCAATTTGGACCCCAAGTAGCTTGGTCTCTGACACTACTTCCAGAGGTGAATTATTTTGACTAGTGATAGAGAATGTGTTTGTGTTGAAGGAGACAGCTTTAGAGGGGGAGAATAGCATTAATTTGGTTTTGGAGACATTGAGAGCAAGGTGATTTCTTTCCATCCACTGCTCAGTGGTTGTGAAAGCTTCTTGGGTCAATTTTAGGAGTGAGGGGATAGAAGAGGCAGAGCATATAATAGTGGAATCATCTGCATATTGGATGATGTCTGAGAAAGGAATAGAGTTGTGGAAATCATTTATAAATATATTAAAGAGAAGGGGACCCAGTATGGACCCTTGGGGTACCCCAGTAGGGGTATTTAGAAATGAGGAAGTGGCCTTTTTCCATATTACTGCTTGATATCTGTTAGATAAGTAGTTGGAGAACCAGTTCAATGAGGAGGGAGATAGGTTAAGTCTTGAGAGTTTGGTTAGTAGCAGGTTATGAGAGATAGTGTGAAAGGCCTTAGAGAGGTCGAGTAGTAGGGTAGAAACAATTTGGCCAGAGTCACGTGCTTTGTTAACAGTTTGAAGGAAGGAGAGGAGGACAGTCATAGTGCTGTGATTAGGTCTGAATCCATGTTGTGTGGGAGTTAGTAGGTGATTTTCTAAAAGGTAAGGAAGGAGTTGAAGATGAATACATTTTTCTAAGATTTTAGAGATGCAGCTGAGGTATAACCCAAAAGAGTTTGCTTTTAGTTCTGAGGCAGTTATATACTGAATGGGGATATCTTGGTTATATTAATGCTACCAGCAGTACGCCTTATATTGCGAGCATCTGCTCGCAGCAATACGTAAGAGGTGCACGAGAATGTGACTTGCTGTTTTATGAGTGTTTTATGAGTTGTTTAAGACTTTTATGAGATTTACAAGTCTTGAGCTAGGTTTAAGAAGAAATATATTAATATATATAAATACGAGATGCTCGTCTGAAGACAACGTCAATTTTTAATTGTCAATTTTTAATTGTTTATTATGCTTCAATATTTATATCTTTATAATAGCTTTTTATTGTGTTTATGTTTACAAATAATAACAATAAACAGCAACAATGTATGTTATAAAATTATAAAGTGTAGGCTATGAGATGTCAAATGAATGAAATGTTAATGTATATTTGAGGAAGCAGAGAGTACTTTTTATCTGATTGTTATATATTTTTTATTTTTATTTAATTGATTTTTCACTTGATTGATTGATTATTATGGCTTAATAGGTCTATTAAGTTGATGAATTGAATGATTGTTAACACAGTGATGTATAAAAACAGTTAGATTTTAAGTTTTGAATTGTATCTGAAGAAGCATGCAAGACGCATGTGAAAGCGCTTATACATCCTTTTATTGTTTGGAATAAAATACGTGTTTCAGGAGACCTCAGTGTTCTCGTGGTGTGTCTTGGAAGATTTGTTCTGGTAAGATTTTAGAGATGGGAGACAGGATAGCAATGGGGCAGAAATTAGTAACATTGTTATTGTTGCCCCCTTTGTGCAAAGGGATGATGTAGGCCTTTTTCCAGATTTGGGGTACTGTACTTTCTAGGACAGAGTGGTTGATTAAAATGCTAATAGGGTAGGCAATTGCATCAGCAACTATGCTAAGAAAGTAAGAAGGGATGTTATCAGGAGCATTAGTACATGGCTTCAGTTTCAGAAAGAGTTTCTTTATAGTGGAAGTGGGTATAGGTTTGAATGAGAAAGAGGGAGAGTGTGTGGGGGGGGAGTTAGGGGCAGATGAAGATAATGAAGTAGTTAGAGTAGGAGAAAATGTGGAGGGAGAAGAGTTGGTAAATGGAGATGTGGGAGTAGTGGCGGTGCCGGGTGGAGTGCTGGGGAGAGAGGGTGGGGGAGTATTTGAGAGTGTAGTGGTGTTAGAGAAGGATGATGTTAATTTGGAAATGGATTCAATGAAAAAGGAATTAAATTGTGTAGCCAGATCTAGGTCTCAGGAGCGTTTGGGTCTGGGGTAGGGGTATTTTGTTTACTAGGGTTGAGGAGAGTAGAGATACCTTTCCAGAATTTTTGGGGGTTTGATTTATTGCTATTTTGGAGTGTGGAGAAGTAATTTTGACGATCGGAAATTATGAGTTTTTTTACCCTGTTTCGGAGAATTTTATATTCATTTTGGACTAGGGGGGATCTGTTTTTCTGGTAATGTGCCCAGACTTTATCTCTGTGTCGCATGGATGCTAGTGTATTTTTGGACAGCCAGGGGGCTGTTTTAGTTTTAATTCTCTTAGTCCTTAATTGTGCATGAGAATCAAGTATTTGTAGGAAATAAATAAGTCCGAGGAGGCAAAATAAAATTGTTGCAAAACCAATGCCACTGACAAGGAAATAGCGTATACTGTTTTATTAGCCGCTTTCGTATAAAAACTTCATCAGAATAATTACATCAAATCAACTGACCTCTTAAATATCCTGTACTAATCATGTGACTAATTAATTAGTTAAGACAAATTGATACAAGTTAAAAGCAAATCACTTTAAAAACTCCTAAATAGTCAAAACCATTCCTTAATAACTTAATAAAAATGAGAAAAAATAGAGTGTCCTGTTTTATTTACATTTAACCTACGCTGGTTCAAATAACATTTAATATTAATGGTCTCATTAAGTCCAGGGGGGCTATCCGACTTTAGTTTAATTTGCCAATAAGTCTCTCTTTGTAGGAGAAAATTCCTAAAATCCCCTTCTCTCAAATCTTTCCGCCCCACCTCTAGTATAGAAAATAAAAATTTTTTGAAAGATGAACAGTTCAGAGAATGCTTAAACAAGGCGTTCCTTTCATCCTTAGACTTAATACTATAAAGGTGTTCCCTTATCACAATTCTAAATTCCCTTGTGGTCATTCCGATGTAAAAAGCATCACAAGTGGAGCACAGGGCGATGTAAACAACTCCCCTGGTTCCACAATTTACAGAACCTGGAACCTCTAGGGTTCTGTTAAGGGTGCTAACAAGAATGTAAGGTCCAATAGAAATGAAGCGACAAAAATTACAGTTATTGCATTGGTGCATTCCCCTTCTCTGAGTAACTAAATTAGAATCACTGTTCTGCTGGATCTCAAAAATTCTTTTTAAATTTAAACCACTCTTTGAAACAAACACTGGCTTCTCACCCAAAGCCTGAAAGATATCCTTATTACCTTTTATGATGCCCCAGTTTCTCCTTATAATATTTTGTATCTCCCTACAATCGGAGCTCATTTCCAGTGAACAAATCAAATTAGTATCAATTTTGTTTACCATCCTCGTACTACTGACAATGTCAGCCTCATTATTTGTGAGGTTTAACAAAGGAAAATATTTACTGTCCCTTTTGGACAAAACTTCCTTCTTGGTTCGGTCCAGAATGGTTACTGCATAGCCCCTGTTAATAAAAAGGGATGAAATAAATGAAAATTCAACTTCCAAGTCAGAGTCCTTGGAAGTCATACGGCTCGCCCGTATGTATTGCCCCCTTGGGATGTTATTGGTAATAAACTTAGGGTGACCACTTTTATAGTGCAAATAACCGTTGTTAAAGGTTTTTTTGCGAAAAATAGAACTGTGCATTCTGTTTTCTATAAAATCCCATTTTAGAGTCATTTCCTTAGGAGAATTAATCAATTTATTTGTACCCAAGGATTTAACCCTGAATTACAGATTATGTTTACCCTGGATGTAATTTCCCTATTCACATGTATCCCTCATTTCGAGGGTGTAGAGGCTATCCGGGGTTTTCTGTCTACTAGTTGCCCTAATTTTAGTAATGACATAATTTCTATTTTATGCCGGTTATTGGAGGTCACCCTAGAAAATAATTTTTTTCTTTTTGGAAATACATACTATCGACAGAAAAGAGGGGTGGCCATGGGTTCTTCAGCAGCACCGGCATTTGCTAACCTGGTAATGGCCTGGTGGGAGAAACAATTTCTACCCACCTTGATGGATAAATTTAAAATTTGTTTTTTCTGTCGTTTTATGGATGATTTGTTTTTTATTATTGAAGGGGATTATACCACCATAGACCAATTTTTTATGGAAATTAACACCCTTTCTGATTTTTTGAAATTTACAAAAGGGTGTCAGGGATATAAGACAAACTTTTTAGATGTGACTCTAAAATGGGATTTTATAGAAAACAGAATGCACAGTTCTATTTTTCGCAAAAAAACCTTTAACAACGGTTATTTGCACTATAAAAGTGGTCACCCTAAGTTTATTACCAATAACATCCCAAGGGGGCAATACATACGGGCGAGCCGTATGACTTCCAAGGACTCTGACTTGGAAGTTGAATTTTCATTTATTTCATCCCTTTTTATTAACAGGGGCTATGCAGTAACCATTCTGGACCGAACCAAGAAGGAAGTTTTGTCCAAAAGGGACAGTAAATATTTTCCTTTGTTAAACCTCACAAATAATGAGGCTGACATTGTCAGTAGTACGAGGATGGTAAACAAAATTGATACTAATTTGATTTGTTCACTGGAAATGAGCTCCGATTGTAGGGAGATACAAAATATTATAAGGAGAAACTGGGGCATCATAAAAGGTAATAAGGATATCTTTCAGGCTTTGGGTGAGAAGCCAGTGTTTGTTTCAAAGAGTGGTTTAAATTTAAAAAGAATTTTTGAGATCCAGCAGAACAGTGATTCTAATTTAGTTACTCAGAGAAGGGGAATGCACCAATGCAATAACTGTAATTTTTGTCGTTTCATTTCTATTGGACCTTACATTCTTGTTAGCACCCTTAACAGAACCCTAGAGGTTCCAGGTTCTGTAAATTGTGGAACCAGGGGAGTTGTTTACATCGCCCTGTGCTCCACTTGTGATGCTTTTTACATCGGAATGACCACAAGGGAATTTAGAATTCGTATAAGGGAACACCTTTATAGTATTAAGTCTAAGGATGAAAGGAACGCCTTGTTTAAGCATTCTCTGAACTGTTCATCTTTCAAAAAATTTTTATTTTCTATACTAGAGGTGGGGCGGAAAGATTTGAGAGAAGGGGATTTTAGGAATTTTCTCCTACAAAGAGAGACTTATTGGCAAATTAAACTAAAGTCGGATAGCCCCCCTGGACTTAATGAGACCATTAATATTAAATGTTATTTGAACCAGCGTAGGTTAAATGTAAATAAAACAGGACACTCTATTTTTTCTCATTTTTATTAAGTTATTAAGGAATGGTTTTGACTATTTAGGAGTTTTTAAAGTGATTTGCTTTTAACTTGTATCAATTTGTCTTAACTAATTAATTAGTCACATGATTAGTACAGGATATTTAAGAGGTCAGTTGATTTGATGTAATTATTCTGATGAAGTTTTTATACGAAAGCGGCTAATAAAACAGTATACGCTATTTCCTTGTCAGTGGCATTGGTTTTGCAACAGTTTTATTTTGCCTCCTCGGACTTATTTATTTTATTGGTTGGACTTTCTACTTTTGTTTATTATTTGTAGGAAAATTGAGTTGAAGTGGGCAACTGCGTTATCTAGTGATAATGTTTTTAGGCAGTTCCAATTTATGGATTTTAGACACTTTGAGAAGCTTGTAGGATCAAAGTTTTTTTGGTTACGGATAGTAATACAATTATGGGTACGGTGCAGGAGTAATGGGAGTCAATGTGTGAAGATGGGTATGTGGTCACCAAGGGGATCAGGTAGAGTACCACTGTCAGAGAAATAGTGGGGGTGAGAGACTAGAATCCAGTCTAGAATACTGCCATTAGAGGGGTTTTTAGAGGGGTATGTTGTGGAGTTGATAAGCTGTGAAAAGTTGTAAAGGTTGATATTAAGAGGGTTTTTAGGGGACTGAATGGAGGCCCAGTTAATATTCATATCACCAAGGATTATTGTTTCATTGCTAATGTTGTTAGAGAGCCAGGAGAGGATATCTTCAAGTGTAGAAATATTCTCTCCTGGGGGGATATAGAGTGAGGCTATACAAATGTGTTTATGTGAGTTAATTTGGAGAGATGTGAGGAGTAGTTCAGCATTTTTGAAGTGCGGAATGGGTTTGTTATAGGGGGTAACTGACAATGAGGATGAATATAGGAGAGCTACTCCACCTCCTTTTTTATGGGGCCTGTCTTTTCTAATGATTGAATAGTTTGGCGGAATTACTTCAGAGTCTTTTATATGGGGTTTTAACCAAGTTTCTGAGATTGTTAGGATATCCGGTTTATTGTGAATGAGCCAGGCATGAAGGTTTGGAACTTTGTTTACTATACTTTGGGAGTTAAAGGAAGTAAATAAAATGGACTTGTCTGTAGAGGAAACTGTGGAAGGGCCAGGGTTGGGATGGATATCACCGGATAGTAGAGTGGAAATTAGATATAAGAGTGGCTTAGAGAGGTAGATGGACAGTTTGTTAGGTAGATTGGATTCTATTGTGGATTTAAGGAATCTGCTAGTAACAATGGGGGAAAAATGTTTTTGAAGGGTAATGTATTTGTATGGGAAAAGTAGGAGGTTATTTATAGGATATAGATGTGGAGAAATAGGAGTGTGTGAGTATGGTAGAGTAGAGTCAAGGTGGTTGGTGACGTGGAGAAATTGTGCATGGTGAAAGTTAAAGGGTTGGGTGAGGTAGTAAAGATAGGATAAATTCAGGAGAAGTAGAAATAATAAGGAAATGAATGAGGATTTTGTAGGCATGATGGAATGTGGAATATGTAGAGTTGATATGCTGTTGATAAAATATTTATGAATATAAGAGAGTTATGTTTGTATAGGAGCAGGTAAGTTTAGGAGTGTAAGAGTAGAAGTGGGAAATAGAGTTGGGATTGGAGTGGGTGTGGTTTGGGAGTGGGGTGGTGTGTAGTGCAAGTAGAGAGGAATTCTACTGGTTAGGTGGGATAGCTGTGGTGGGTAAGTAAAGATTTTATGGGCAGAAAGAGGGAGGGGTAGATGTAGGGATTATGTGGTTGGTTGGATAAGAATTTCTGTGGGTGTGCCTATGCGGGAAATAAAGGTAGATGCACTGGGAGTGGGAATTGGAGATAGGGTAGGGGAGCGGAGTGAGCCCGCAGGGGGAACGGAGCGGGAAGAACCAAAGAGGTCTGGAGAGGTTTGAGAGTCTATCAGTAAAGTGTTGTTTGCAGAGGGGTAAGTTAGAATGGAAGTAAGAACTGGGTGTGTTGGGTGAGAGTGAACTATGAGAAACTAGAGAGAGTGAGTAGGAAAAAAAGATGTTACAGCTAGAGTGGACTAAAAGAGTTTAGGAGATACAGTGAGAAGGAGGAAGGTTAGAGCTTTGAGAGAATACCTGAAGTACATGCAGTAAAGTCTATTTGGGGGAGGGTGTCACCAAGTGGATAGGTACAAAAATACGCCTTACTCCACTAGGATATCCTCGCGGCCAAGTAGAACTAAAGAAGAGGGCAGCTAGTGTAGGTCGTGGGGGGGGGAGAACATAGAAACTAGAATAAGGGTTTTTTAAGGCTGCTGGCTATCCTGGCAGAGGAGTGTACTAAAAAACAGCTATCAAGGCTGAAACAGTAAGGTAGTAAGGGTTCAGCAGCAGTTACACATACTTCCTTAGCTTCTTCTTGGTTCAAAGTCCAGAAAAAAAGGGGATGAGGCAGCAGAGTAAGTTGCTTTTGCTTGAGCAATTAAGATAGCTGTATTATTAAGGTAGGTTTGAGGTGTCCTCACGGGCTTAAGTCACAGGGGTAACTCAGGGCAGAAAGCTATAAAACAGGAGAGAGAGAGTTAAGAGAAAAATAACATTTAGTACTATTTAAACACACCTTGTTTCTTAATAGCAGTAAAAGACAGTTAATAAGTCTATATTAAAATAAGAGACATCACACATTATGTAGCAATTAGAAGCACTTCCAAAAATAGACAGGGCAAATGGAATCTAAATAATAAGCACGTGGAAGTTGGCATTTCTATAGCAAATAATTTAGCCAGCAAACTTCAACGGCGTTGTATATTACATTAGCCAGATACACTTCATCAAAAATGCAGCTAATAGCCTTTGATAACGCCGGCTTGAAGTTTATAACAGAATTAAATCATCTAACACATGGCGTTTGCTGAGCATTTAAATCGCAAACTTCACATAAAAAACACCAGTTTGGAAATGTTTTACCAGGGCTCAGACACCAAGCACATTGCATATGCAGAAAATTAAATCCAAAACTCAATTAGGTAAAGTATATACAGAATAGTAAGTGTTAGCGTCTCTAAGTCCAGCACACATCTACTATAAATAACAACAGTTAGCATGACCTAACAGACCTATAATACAAAACACTATACCCAGCACGCATCTATCGTATTAATTAACATTAAGAACAACATGCGGGACCTTGCGCTTATTTAATACAGAGCGCGATGGTGCCAATATTAAAGCAAAACATCAATTTAGGTAAAAAAAAAGAAATGAAATGTGAAAGCATTAGTACAATGAGCAAAACAGGTACAACTTACAGTAGAAGTACACGCTCAGCCAGGGCGCACAGCAGTTGAGATGGGTGATGTTTAAAGATGGCGCCCAAAAGTTGGGAGGTATTTTATCACTTCCAGTAGGAAGAGGGAGGGGCAGGGATGGGAGTTAGCCAGAAGAGCTGTAAGGTTGTAGCAAGGGGGAGGTGAATTGCAGGTAATATCTGAAAAGATTGGAAGGTGCAGGGAAGAGAGATAAGAATAGAGCTATTACTAGAATAAACGGCTGTCACGGAGATATAAGATATAAGAATATAGCAGAAACTGAAATACACATATATCATGGACAGGACACTGAGTTAGAAAGAGAGGAGGGAGCAAGACAAAGAGGGAGAGAGAAAGAGAAGAGAAGAGACACTGCAGAGTAATGTAATAGCAGGACAATCTGATATCACGGGTAGGATAAAAAGACAGATGTGAGGAAGAAAAAGAGAGGGAGAGATAAGAGGGAGAAGAAAGCAGTTCAGTACAAGGTGAATACAGGGAGGCAGAACCAAAGAGGTCTGGAGAGGTTCGAGAGTCTATCAGTAAAGTGTTGTTTGCAGAGGGGTAAGTTAGAATGGAAGTAAGACCTGGGTGTGTTGGGTGAGAGTGAACTATGAGAAACTAGAGAGAGTGAGTAGGAAAAGAGATGTTACAGCTAGAGTGGACTAAAAGAGTTTAGGAGATACAGTGAGAAGGAGGAAGGTTAGAGCTTTGAGAGAATACCTGAAGTACATGCAGTAAAGTCTATTTGGGGGAGGGTGTCACCAAGTGGATAGGTACAAAAATACGCCTTACTCCACTAGGATATCCTCGGGGTCAAGTAGAACTAAAGAAGAGGGTGGCTAGTGTAGGTCGGGGGGGGGAGAACATAGAAACTAGAATAACGGGTTTTTAAGGCTGTTGGCTATCTTGGCAGAGGAGTGTACTAAAAAACAACTATCAAGGCTGAAACAGTAAGGTAGCAAGGGTTCAGCAGCAGTTACACATACTTCCTTAGCTTCTATAATCAAATGCAAAATACAATCAATTTCAATTAAGATATTTTCAGTGAAACACTAAAAGAAAATAAATGGAATATCACTAGATACTGCTGTAGAACACTTTAATAACATATTCTTACAGACCTTAAATGACCTAGCACCAGTACGTAGTAAAAGAGTAAAGTCCAACCCCACACCTTGGCTGACAAAATAAACAAAAAAATCATGACAAAAAGGGATAAGGCCTATAACAATTGGTATAAAAATAGAACCCGAAATGACTTCTAGCAATTTAGACATCTTAGATACCTTGCAAAACAACACATCAAACAGGACAAGCAAACATACTATACCAACCTACAAGACAAACATCAAAATGACCCAAAGCTCCTTAGGTTATTACTAAATAAACTAGTCCACCCTAGCAAGACCACCACTCCCTCTCCAAAAACAGACAATACGACAAGACTCTATCCCCACCCAGTTTAATTCCTACTTTATGCGATCAATATTATCTCTCTTAGACACTAATACATATGTCTTCTCTCTCTACCCCTGCCAACCAAAATCACCCACAGCTTTTTAATTTTAATCGAGTACCTACCTCACTCATAATGAAGTTGCTCCTTAAACTAAAAACTACTTCTGTAGCTGTAGACCACCTGCCATCAGTCTATCTAAAAATGGCTATGGCGGTCATAGCCTTCACTGTGTTGATATTAATTAATAGGTCCATAGCAGAAAGATATGTTCGCACCACTGTGGAAAAAATCCTACATCATACCACTGCACAAAGTCGGAACATCTAAAGAGTATAATAACTATAGACCAATAGCGACCCCCCCCTCCACAATATTAGAGAAATGCATCCATATACAGCTGATGTAATACCTAACCTCAAATAACCTGCTCTCAGAAACACAACATGGCTTTAGGCCTCAGTACAGCACCACTACTGCTCTACCACATTTTACCGATATAATAAACCTACATAGAAACAATGGTCTGCTTGTGTGCACCATGTTGTTAGACTTGTCAAAGACATTTGATACTGTCTCACCACAACTGTTCATTCAACTCTCCTTAATAGAACTTTCACAATACTCCTTGGCACAGTTCTTAGTTTCTTATCTGGGAGGCAACAAGCCATTAAATGGCAACAAACCTACTTATCTTTTTCAACCAGTTACTACAGGTGCCCCTCAGGGCTCTAGCCTAGGTCCTCTCTTGTTTAATATATATATTAATAACCTCCATGCCTTCACTCGCCATGCTAGTTTAGCTCAGTATACAGATGACTCAACAATAAATAATATCCAAGACATTACCCAAAAATCCTTCTCCTCTGCAGAAACCTAGCTCAAACAATCAGTCCTACTCAACCCCAAGAAAACTAAGTTAATGCTTTTTACCTCCAAACGTTGCCAGTATCAAAAGCAATCTTTCACCATAAAATCAGCAAATAATACTGCCATTGAAACTATAACTCACGGTAAACTTTTAGGCATTATAATAGATAACCTCAAATATGTTCAAGGGTCAGCTCCAAGTGTTCTCTCCTGTCTATCTGGTGAATCTGGGCATCTTGGGGCAATGTAGCAATTGCCTCATGTACACAGACAACCCTCTCCTCCTACCACCCAACACCACAATATGTGAGAGATGCACTTATCTAGCCAAACTGGAGGTAAAGGTCTCTCCAACCAAGACTGAACTTGACAGTCAAGAGGAGAAGGTAAACACTTGCACTACACTACACTCATCACACAGTCCCACTAAACCTACAGCAACAAAATCCACACATAGAAACACAAAAATATTTGCAGAGATTTTCAATAATAATCTGCTCAAGCAACAGAGAATTCCAAAGCAGAAACGCAAGCAACCTAAACCCCCCCAACACAACCCAAATGACACGTAGCCCACAGACTCAGTGTGCCAATAAACCACAGCCCATAAGGAAAAACAATGTACCTAACACACTAGTCATCAGTGACTCTATAGTCAGGCACACTGATGTCCCACTCACCAGGTTAAACAAGGAGAAGTTTACTGTCAGCTGCCTGTCAGGTGCCAGTATCCGCCACATAACCCACCCACTCAGGTCACTCCACAACAAGTACAAATATGACTCTGTCATTGTCCATGTTGGTGTGAATGACCTGAGATGTACCTCCCTGGACTACATGAAAAGAGACACGAAAGAGCTCTCCAATCTTGTAGCCCAGGCAGGTATGACCCTAGCCGTGAGTAGCATCCTGCCATCACCCAAATGAAACCGCAGTACAAGGAAAAAATTATTGACTTCAACAATTGGCTAAGCTTCTGGTGTCATTCTAAGGGAATCCAGTATCTGTCTGCTTGGGAAGACATGGTCGATAGACCACAATGCTTTGCCAGAGATGGCCTGCACCTGTCGCCCCTGGGATTCCGAATACTGGCTAAGGATCTTGCCGCCCTATAGTGCCTTTTTAAGGCAAGGTTCAAATGACAAATTCACCACTGTAACAGGAACAGGCAAGCAAAAACTGAGGGTAATGCTACTCAGTGCTAGAATTCTAGATCTCAAAATGCACTCACTCGAGGCACTCCTTAAAATGGAGAACATCGATATCTGTGCAGTGACTGAGACCTGGTTCAAGGCTCTAGAGAGCACCCCTGCATTACCAGGCTATAAATCATACCACGCTTTTTGGCCATCTAACCTGGACCAGAACACCAAAGGCGGGGGTGTGTCCATATTCATTAAAGATATCCACACCTCCAGGCTAGTTGCACAGCATAATGCGTCCAAGGTTATCCAAGTGCAACTAACTCTGACAAAACTGCAATCCAAATTGTAGCTTGCTACAGATCCCCCACCATGCCCAGGATTCCCACTCCTCTTTTCTTGATATACTGGAAAATATTAGGGTTCAACCAAACAGCCTAATAATGGGCAATTTCAACTACCTCACTATTAACTGGGAAAACTACTCATGTACCAACTCCTTCACTCAACACTTTCTGGAATTCATAAATTCCAATGCCCTGGATCAACTTATCCACACCCCCACCAGGGGCAACAATATCCTAGACCTAGTCATTACCAACATGAGTGATCGGTGGTCCACACCTGAAGTCAATTCCTCATTGGTCAGATCTGACCATATGCTAATCACCCTAGATATCTGCATCTCGCCCCCACCCCCCATTAAAGAAACCAAGGTAAAAGATTTCTACAAAGCCAGCTTCATGCTTCTTAAGACAGAAGTGGCAAACTTCATGACACCCATGCAGATGGACAATATAGTTATGACTGCTGAAACCTACACAAATGCACTCTATAAGCCCTTACACGAGTGCATGGATCGTGCTATCCCAATCAGAACCAAGACACTATCCTCCAAAAAAATGAAACAATCAGGTGGTCCACTGCCATAAACAAACTCAACAGCAGAAGGAAGAAACTGTTGCAAAAGAGAGTAACGTCCCATGAGTAGAGGAGCTCCCTGGTCAGCCTTAGTAAGAAGCTGAGATCCCTTATAAGATCCTCCAAAACTAGCTACAAAAACAAAATCACCACTGATTCTAAGGGCGACCACAAAGCATTCTATAGCTATGTCAAAAATCTCAATGGTATCACCCAGATCTGCTCTGAGTTACAACACAACGACATGAAAATTACAAAACTAACTGATATTGCCAACATCCTGGCAGATAGGTTCAGTGCCAACTTTACCCCCCTCTCACCCATTAAAGGGCCCATATCTATACAGGAAGAATGCAGAGTCCCTGTAATCACATATATGCAGGTAAAAACTGCACTCTCTAAAACCAAAAACATAGCATCCATGGGACTGGACAACATCCCAGGCTGCATTTTACATGAACTTCAAAACAAACTGGCTTCCCAACTAAGCACCATGTTCAGTCATAGTCTCACATCAGGCTTTGTGCCCACTGAATGGTGCACAGCAACAGTTATCCCACTCCACAAAGGGGGAGCCATCACTGATCCTGGGAACTATCACCCTATTAGCCTGACGAGCCTGGTCTGCAAGTCATGGAACGTATCATCATGGAACTAATAAACAATAGACTTCTTTGAGGCAATCATTAAAGCTGTAGATGAGGCTAAGCTGGTTCACACAGCCTATCTTGACCTCGCCAAGGCTTTCAACACTATTCCCAATTCTGGAATTATAGCTAAACTCACTAAACTAGGTATAAATCCCTACTTCACAAGATGGGTTGCCAGCTGGCTCACTGTCAGAACCCACACTGTAAAAGTTGCAGACTCCAAATCTGACTTCAAACCAGTGATAAGTGGAGTACCACAGGGTTCAGTCCGGGGACCTCTCCTGTTTGGCATCTACTTCTCTGAAGTACAGACTAACACAGTGTTAGAAAAATATGTATTTAAACATATATAAACTGTTAGAAAAATATGTACTTAAACATATATGTAGTGCAAGTTCAGAAACAGTATAATATGTAATGCATTTGATTCTATTTAACAATATGGCTGTAGAAATGATCTTGCATGTAATTGCTTGAAACTTAGCTGCAGTGTGGTTAACCTCTGACCCTGGCAGTAGCCAGCTCAGCAGGCTTATGTCTTTCAGCAATTATTATCTGCTGGGTTAGAGAGAAATAAATATGTATGCATGTATATCTTTCTTCCTTCCACCGAGAAGGATGGCCTTGTGAACACTATCAAAGATAGAGTGCAGCTGCTTACCAGAGAGACAAAGGAACGTATTAAGAGATGAACTGATTGTATTCGAACTGGTCTGAAACCTTGGAAGAAGCAACATTTATAGAAAGACATTGTAATTGACCATGTGCCTTGCAAGGCTGTGTTATTCTCATGGGAAAGTTTTTAAAAAGCATTACCTCAGCATCTTCTTATGAATGGAATATTGTGGACTATAGTGATGTAAATGCCCTGTGACTGGCCATGTCAGTAAGGTGGGCAAAAGCTGATTGTAAATGCTATATAATTGAAGGTATTTCCTGTATAGAGCCAGTCAAAACTCTATACTTGTTTTGTATAGTTTTTTGCCTCCTAATGTACATTAGTAAAGAAACGTTATTTGAACCTGAGCATGCTGTGTTATTGACTGTCATTTTGAAAAGCCTAATGATTTTTACAGTCTGATTTTAACAATTTATTTGACACACAGAAGACCTTTGGCTAACAAAGTTTTCAGATGACTGCAAACTAGGCCCCATAGTCAAGTCCCCAAATGATGTGGACATCCTACAGAAGCGCCTCACGAAGACAGATACCTGGTGTCAGAGGCATGGTCTCAAGCTCAATGCCAAAAAGTGCCTTGTCATCACTTTTGGTAAAATCTCTGTAACCATGAACCACCACATAAACGTCAGTCTACTTAACACCGAATCTGTGATAAGAGACCTTGGGACTCAGGTGTACAGTAGTCTCTCCTTTGATAAGCACATCACCACAGTAGTCAGGAAATCCTTCTATGTGGCACACCTCATCACAAAAGGGTTCTCATCCAGGAAAAAAGAGGTCATTGTTCCCCTCTACTCGGCACTCATTAGACCCATTATAGAGTACAAAGCCCCTTTTGGAATGTACCTCACAAGACATCTGCAGCAGCTGGAAAGGCCACAGAAGTACCTCACAAAGAGGATTACTGATCTCAAACAGATGCCCAACACTGACCGCATCAAACAACTCCAGCTTTACTCTGTAGCATATTGTCTACTCTGAGGAGATCTCTGCCTAACATATAAGGATATGTTAAACCCAGAGCTGTTGGACATGCTACACCTAAAGAAATCCCAATCCCTCTGAGCTACATGCTCTAGGGACCTAAGCTTTGTCACCACAATAAACAGGACATGCTGGAGGGATAGATTCCTGTCCCAGAGACTTCCTATACTCTGGAACAAGCTACCCATCTATATCAAGCAAAATCCTCATTAGCACTCTTCAAGAAAAATCTTGATGGGTGGATGGGAAATAGGAAATACACCCCGGTGATCACTTCTGTGGCTCTGCTCGACAGGAGCACAGGAAATTAACTTTCTTGGGTAGTGTAAGCCAGGGAACCTTGTTGGCTAGGCTTACTTAGGCCCTTGGGCCGATAGTAGGGTTGCCACCTTTTCAAATGGCAAAAGTGGGACATTTTCGGGACAAACATCAGATTTTGCAGGCCGACACATAACCGCGGTCAGTACAAAAGATAGAACTTAACTTTTTTGCCTAAATAAAAGCTTATTCTTGAAGCATTTTAGTTGCTTATTTTGTTTCTTATAACATTTAGGTATTTTAGATACAGAATAACTGTTTTATGCAACTATTACATAAAATATAGGAAATAACTTTGTCCTAAAATCTCAAGACATATGTCATTTTTGAAATTTTTTGTCAGGACACAACTGCCCAAAGAGGGACTGTCCCTCGCAAAGTGGGACAGGTGGTAACCCTAGCTGATAGCCTAGTACCTACCTATGAACCTTTGAACCTAGGACCACCATATACTGAACTCCATTAAATCTACACACCAGAATCTAGGCTGCCTTTATAAGATCAATGGATTCCTTACAGATACTGCAAGAAAATCTCTAGCCAACACCTTTTTATTACCAGTTCTCTTATATGCCACTCCTACCCTAACACACTTAATCCTCAAAGAAAGAAACTTGCCTCCTACTACAATAAAATAGTGAAATATGCCACCAGTCTCCCTCATAGGACCCACCATTGTCATAGCATAAAGCAATTAAACTGACTTGAACTGCACAACTAACATATTGACAACTAACTACAGTACACAAACTCACTCATCATCCAGAAAAATGCACTGCACTGCAAAACTTATTACTGCCCTACCATCTAGCAAGGGACCTCAGTTCTAGTAACAAAGTCTTACTACTCACAAAGTAAGTCAAATAATGTTGCAGGGGACTCGTTCTATTCCCAGTACATTGCTAAAATTTGGAATAGTATCCCCCCACAAATAAAACTCTCAGACAAACTCAATAGTTTTAAACCACTGCTTAAACAACATCTTAACCAATCCGGGTCTTGCACATGCCCATCACCAGGTTAAGACTTTGTGCTCACCCTATGAAAATCTGCAAATACACTCCTTAAACACTTTTAAACTCTCACTGAAATGACAAAAAACAATTTTTATACATAACTGCTGCCTGTACACTCTACTGAGTTGTATGTGGGCTTTCACTTTAGTAACTTCTACCTCTGTAAAATCATAGAATGTATAAATGTAACAACTGCATGTTTATAAATGGAAATAAAAAGGTAACTATTCTGTGTTTAATTGGAACTAAGTATAAGGCAATATAAACAAATGGAGCTTTTCTCCCTGGGCCTCCTCTGAAAATGGGTATTACACAGCTGGGCGTTCCCGGTAAATAAAGACAAATAAATAAAGAAATAAGAAGAAACTATAAACACTGTTACTACTTGGTTCATAAATTTAATGACCTTGTACATTAGCGAAAGAGTTTTTCTGGAACAAAGCTGTGACATCATCTTACATGTGAGGGCAGCAGAAATAGAACTCCTCAGTGGAAACCCAAAATATTATTTAGGAGGGGGAAAAGTAACCCTAAACCTGTAATAAATTACACCAAGAGACTGCTGGTGTCCTTAGGAGATAGGATATACTGTCTTTAGTTGGAGTACTGAAAAATCAAAGGGGCTGTTTGATAGCAAATCGCCCCTTCTAATAATCCATGCATTGATCCTCTCCACAGAAAAGTAAGAAGGAGTGCTTCAAGTCGAGGCAACACAGGCTCTAATGTCTACTGACATTTGTAATACCTGTGATCTCCGGAGTGGGTCTTGTATGTTAGGAGTGTTTGACAGGCCTGCCTACATTCCAGATTTAGAATAGGAATACTCCACACCTAATGTACTGGTCATCCAAAATTGAACAGAAACCCAAAGCTTAAAGGCTGGTGGTCATCAGTCCCAGAAGTTCTGAGTAGCTATGGAATTTAAAAGACTACGGCCATGGCCTGAACAGAAGCACACACTGCAAATTCTTTACAGACACTGTAAAAACAGTAAGACTGTATTCTCAAAAAAGTAAGGGGATATTTTCTTACTCCTAGCATCCAATAGGAAATAATTCAGATTCTCATCAGGTTTATTAATCCCATTACTAAACAACTAGGATTACATACAGAGTACTACCTGTTCTTGTTTTCAAGACCTAAGAATATGATATACAAAAGTTGGCATGTTATCTGTCTAATATAGAACTGTTAGGCGTGGCACAAAGACTGCATATTTGTAAAGGATAAGGGTTAAATGGTAGATGTGTCATGAAGGAGGTCATGAGACTATACTCCATAACTAATGCAGAGGAATACACTTCCATAATTATTCTAACTAACTCAATTTTTCAGGTTAAGTTATTAAAAAAAAGTTTGTGAAGAAAATTTCATCCTACTTGTTTTAGACAAAAAGAGTCACATAAAAGATGTTTGATGAACCAGAAATTTACCCTTTAGCACATATATTAATGGGCTGGATTCCAAAAGCCTTTGGTGTAGATTAACAAGCAAAGCTGAGTGTGCTACTCCCTGCCCTATTCCAAAACTTAAACCTCTACCAGTAACCAGTCAGCATATGTTAATACAAACTAGCAGAGCTCTACAACTGATTCCAAAAAGGGAAATGAACTCATCTTGCCAGATTATTCTGTTTTGTACCTTGTTGAGAAAAAAAAAACAATGTAAGAGGCCAAATTAATGGTAACGCCCTTTGAAATGAATGGGCTTCTGAATGACAAAGAAGCTCCATGTGGATGTGGCAGTAGGTACTACAGGGTAGTATGGTGTGGGAAGCCTAGCATACTTAATTCTACAAACAGGTGGAACTGTACTTCAGGTATAAGGAGTCGAGGCAGGGTCTTCCAGGAATTAACTCATGCACCAGTGGAAGAATGTCCTGTAACTTCACTAGTGACAGCTCATTTTAGCTTATTTTAAATATCATCTGCCTTTTTTTTACATTTCATTTTACTGTAATTATGCTTTTATCATATAGCGGAGAGTTCCTTATTGTAGAATATTTTAGTTTTTACTTTAGTTGCAAAGGTAGAACTACATTTATTAAGTTTAAAAGCAGTGGTAAGTAAAAAGAAAATATTTCCCTTCTTTAAAATCCTTGTAACCAATGAAGCATGGTAAAGTCAAGACCAAAACAAATACAAAAACAATGAAAAACAACCAGCAATTCACTCAACGACCTTATTCAATACTTTTCAATAGATTTAAAGCTTTCATCTCCTAAATACTAAGAGACTTCATCAAAATTTGTATAAAACAACAAAATATCAAAATTTACTATTAAACAAATTCACACTTGAATAGATGTGAAATACCTCAATCAGAAATAGCATATTTCATCTTGCCAGCCTTCAATAAATACTTCATTACAATTTAAACATTGTTATAAAAAAAAATGTAAAATATATAAAAATGTGATGGCTATAAATAAGTAAATGAACATATACATACTTTGTTTATTATTTTTTTATTTGACATTTGTTGACTAGGTTAGTCCATCTGAGCTTGCACCCATTTTCAGCGGTGACCCAGGGAGAAAATCTCCGAAGTAGAAAAGAACAATTAATACAAAAATTATAATAAAATAGATTTAGAGAGCAGGTAATATAAAAAGCAATACTTTTATGATAGAGAAATATAAACAGACGGGTTACAAAATAAATAGCAAATTAGAAAAAAAGTACAATAATGAGTTAAGATTACAAATGTTAATAGGTAGCATATTATTATTTTGACAAGATATAATTGAAAAAAGGGATGCCAAGTTTAGAAGATTAGAAATGAAAAATTAGAAGATAGAAAAAAGTTCAGGAAGAAAGAATGGTGTGAGGGTTTAAGGAGAAGGGAGGTGGTGCAGAAGGAAATAAGACAGCAGGGGAAAAAGATGGGAAGATAAAGGAGGGAGGGGTAGGAAGGAGGGAGGTGAAAAGGTTTAGGTGGGATGGCTACAAAGACATATCCTGGGACCGTAGAGATAAAGTCTGAGAGCTGACTTGTCTTCTTGTAGATGGGTGATGTTTGTACAGGTAAAGGGGAGCTTATTCCAAGCGAGAGCAGGAAGATAGGCATAAAGATTTTGACCAAAAGTTTTTTTGATTTATGAATCTGTAAGAGTGGCTGGTCAGAGCTTGTAAGGGGGCGTGGTGGGTAGTTAACGGAGACAAGAGAAGATAAACTAGGACAGGAAGAGGGTTTATTAAGAATGGTGTGGATTATGAGAAGTTGAGAAAATAAATGTTGGTCAGGAAATTCTAACCAGTTGAGATACTGGAGAGCAAGACAGCGATGAGATTTTGGAGGCAAGTTAAAGCATAGGCATACGCTGGAAAAAACAGATGTGCTATGTAAGAGATATGAATTGTATAGCTGCATACAAGTTATATATATTCTCTATACAATATAAAAAAAACTGTCATCACTAGCATGGAAAACTCATTATCAGGACCAGAACATTAATTTCTTAAAAATACATAAAACATTAATCATAAATATGTAAGTATAATGTTAAAAATGGAGAATTAATAAACATGTCTCTCTAGGAAACACAACTTCATAGCTATTTTCCTTAATGCGCTAGTGACTGAAATAAAATTATTTAGACTAGTGTTAGCAGTGGCATTCAATCTTAGTTGACATAACATTTCTTCATATTCTAACTAATTTTCAAGACTGTCACCCATGTGGTTATTATTGACTTTGTCAATAATAAAAAAGTAAACTTTATAAAGTTTACACAATCAACAGAATGTCTGTACAATGCTTTATTTTCCTGTTTTGATATCAATCAGTAGTGCATAATTACAATGAATATGTCTTTGATAGAGGTGCTTCATGTCAACTCAAGGGTAAATTTAATATGCAGGAATTCTTGATATATTGTGACTCAGTTTGTCTTGTACAGATTCTAAAGATGTCTTTGGGTAGTTAGGAGACAAAAGTGCTACTAAATCTGTTGAAAACGTGTTGCCTCAAGCCTTTGAGTGGATTACTGGTTGGTATTCATTGTTATTAGTATTGGTTTACAAAAATTGTGTTTGTATCTGATTTATGCTAAGCAGCTGACCAACTACTTCGGAATTCTCTGACATCTGATGGCACTCTCTTATGAGCAAACAGTGTGTAACTTAAAATAGTTCAATACATTGAAGCATTATACTGAAGGGAGTCTTGCAATGAAGAGATTGTTGAATAACATTCTATTTTATTGAATCTCATTACTTATTCTCAGCATAGCTGAGACTTACAGAGGACTTGGTCATGCAGCTGAGTCCAGTCGATGTTCGATACTCAGCTTCACCTGTATGTCAGACCTGCTATTGCTGGCAGGGAACCAGGTCTGACATGCAGATGGGTTGCATGATCACGAGGCTCTCCAGTACAGGAAATCCCTATGTGTCCCTGCCTGCAATACCACATTGGTTGGTATGGCTATCATAACTACATTCTCCTCAATCAAAAGAAAGGGTGTGCATGTGGGGCCACTAATCTTCCAGGGAATTAAATTTGTTTTTGAAAATAGAACACTGCAAGTTATCTCCTATGGAGTTTGATGGACGGCTGACACTATGTCAGACCACATCTGTGCTTGGTCTAGGCTCTCCCCTGAATTCTTAAGTCTGTAGTACAGCTTAACCTGTACATGGAACTCAGCACTGCAGAAAGACTGGCTTTATACCAGATAGAGCTTGCCGTATCTAGTCCTTCATACAGATGGAGCTTCCACCTTGCAAAGAAGTCCATTCAGTTCAATGAACATTTTTCTTTCCATAGCTAATCCAGTCAATATATAGCAATCACTTACTTTACTGTAAGTTATATTTGCGGTGATTCACATTTTCCTAGTTTTCCTCTTGAGAGTGATCATGACATGCTAGATATCTACTTCTTAGATTGTTATTTCTGTGTTATTACATTGAATGCCAAGCATTATACACTTTATTGGCCAGCTTGATGCCTCTTTTATTATATTTTATTTGAATGTAAATACATTTAGTTAGTTACTGATTTACTGTCTGATTGTCTGAGGAAGTAACTGATTGTGTTGATGTCTGTGTCTCTTTATGTGGCAAACCCTGCTGTAAACTACAGAGAATAGGCATATATCTTGCAGGCTGTTTATCCTCCCTACTGCATCATCAAAATAAAGGTCATTATAACTCAGAATCAAATAGTGTCTAGCAGCTATTCAGCATGCTAGAAATATAAACACAAGTCTATTAAACTTATATAGCTCCATAAAGGAATTAAAGTAAACAAAAAAGCATATGTTAGTAAGAGAAAATCCAGTTTATGAGCAGAAAATGATTAACTTCAACAATTGGCTATGTTTCTGGTGTCATTCTAAGGGGATACAGTATCTGTCTGCCTGGATGACATGATCAGCAGACCTCAATGCTTTGCCAGAGATGGCCTGTATCTATCACCCCTGGGATTCTGGGTACTGACTAATACTCTTTCCACCCTTATAGTGCCTTTTTTAGGCAGTGCTCCAAAGACCAAAATTCCACTGTAACAGCTACAAACAAATGCAATCTGAGGGTCATGTTGCTCAATGCTAGAAGTCTAAATCTCAAGATGCAGTTGTTCGAAGCTTTCCTCAAAATGGAGAATGCTAACATCTGTGCTGTAATGGAGACCTGGTTTAAAGAGGCAGAAAGCAACCCTGCGCTCCCAGGCTACAACTCATTACATACCTTTTGGCCCCAGAATATGGCTGGAAGCTCCAAAGGTGGTGGTGTCTCCATATTCTTAAAGAATATGCACACCTCTAGACTGGTAGCTCAGCATAATGCATCCAAGATACTTCAGGTATAACTAACACTGGGTAAGCCATAGCCTGCTACAAAACCCAAACATGTCCCTAGAATCTCACTCCAAGTTCCTAGGTACCCTGGATGTCCAACCCAATATTTTCATACTGGGTGACTTCAACTACCCTTCCATCAACTGGGAAAACTATGCAAGTGCCAATGTACAGGCCCAACGCTTTCTGGAATTTATCAGTTCCAATGCCCTGGACCTGCTCATTCTGACCCCCACTAGAGGAAGCAACATCCTCAACTTAGTTATCACCAACATGGGAGACCATTGCTCCACAGCTATAGTCAATTCCTCCCTGGTTAAATCTGACCACAAACTGATCACCATGGAAATCTCCATCTCACTAACAACCCCCACTAAGGTGACCACCATGAAAAACCTCTCTAAAGCCAACTTTGGGCTCCTAAAAACAGAGGTGGCTAACTTCTCGGCACCCATGCCAATGGAAAATAACTGCATGATGGCTGAATCATACACCAATGCACTGTACAAGCACATACACAAATGCATGGACCTTGCCATACCAAATAGAACTAAGATGCCCTCCTCCAAAAAAAGGAAGCCAATCTGGTGGTCCCCAGCCATCAATAAACTCTATAACAGAAGGAAGAAACTGTTGCAGAAAAAAATGAAGTCACAAGAATGGAAAACCTCCCTTATCAGTCTCAACAAAAAGCTGAGATCCCTTATCAAATCTTCTAAAGCCAGCTATGAAGGCAGAATTGCAGCTGACACCAAAAACAACTGCAAAGCCTTCTACAGCTATATCAAAAACGTCCAAGGCAATACTCAGATTTGCTCGAGTTATTGCACAATGGCACCTCCAATACTCAGCCAACAGATATAGCCAACATACTGGCCAACAGATTCAGTGCCAACTTTACCCTTCTTACCCCCCAAGGGCCCTATCACAATACCAGAAGAAAGCCTGGTACCCACCATTTCTGCAGCATAGGTAAAAGCTGCATTGTCCAAAGCCAGGAATACAGCATCCATGGGACCTGATAATATCCCTGGCTGTGTCCTACAGGAGGTACAAAATGAATTGGCACTACATCAGTTTGCTCTGTTCAATCACAGCCTTACCTCAGGCTATGTCCCTAACAAATGGTGCACTGCTACAGTCATCCCGCTCCATAAAGGGGGAGCAACTACAGATCCTGAGAACTATCGCCCCATTAGCCTGACAAGTCTGGTATGCAAAACTATGGAGCACATCATCATGGACCTGCTAAACAACGATATAGGCAATCTCCAAACTCTTGACCCCATACAGTTTGACTTTGTCAAGGGGAGATCCTGCCTGTTGAACCTGGTTGACTTTTTCAAGGTAGTCACTAAGGCAGTGGATGAGGGTAAGGCAGTGCATACAGCCTACCTCGATCTGACCATGGCCTTTGATACCATTCTCTACTCAGATATCACTGACAAACTCACCAAGCTAGGCATCAATCCTTACATCACTAGGTGGGTTGAAAATTGGCTCACTGACAGGATCCACAGAGTGAAAGTTGCGGATTCCAAGTCAGACTGTCGACCAGTCATGAGTGGAGTCCCACAGGGCTTGGTCCTGGGCCCTCTCTTGTTTGGCATCTACTTCTGAGAAGTCCAGGCCAATACAGAAGGAATCTGGCTGACCAGGTTCGCTGATGACTGCAAGCTAGGAGTCATTATCAACTCCCCAAGTGATGCAGACATCCTAAAAAAGGGCCTCTCTGAGACCAATGACTGGTGTGGGAACCATGGCCTGATGCTTAATGCCAAAAAATGTATTATCATCCCCTTTGGAAAAAACTCAGTTCCCACGAATTACCACGCTGATGGGAGTCCACTGAATACTGAAGGGGCCATAAGAGATATGGGCTCCAAGGTCAGCAACCACCTCTCCTTCGACCACCACATTGTCAGAAAGTCACATTTTATAACCAAAGGTTTCACATTCAGGAAGAAAAAGGTCATCATCCCTCTCTACTCATCCCTCATTAGACCAATCATCGAATATAACACCCCATTTGGGATGTACCTGACCAGACACCTACAACAGCTGGAGCGGCCACAAAAGTACCTCACAAAAAGGATCCTAGGCCTTAAACACATGTCCTACATGGACCGACCCAAGAAACTTCAGCTTTTCTCAGTCTCTTATTGTCTACTTACAGGTGATCTCTGCTTGACTTACAAAGCCATGCCTGACCCAGCCCTACTTGAAATGCTACACCTTATGAAATCCCAACCCCCCTGTGCCACACACTCCAGATATCACAACCTCATTACCACAAATAACAGAACATGTTGGAGGGATAGATGCATCTCCCAAAGACTGCCCATACTCTGGAATAAGCTTACAGGGCACCTTGCTGGCCCTCTTCAAGAAAAATCTTGATGAGTGGATGGGTAACAGAAAGGTCACCCCAGGGATCACTCCAGGTGTCCTACTGGATAGGGGCACTGTGAGCTAACATCAGGTGGCACAGTGACTCGGCAATTTTTTTGGGCTAGGCTTGTAAAGGCTCCAGGGCCATTAGCCTAGTACACATCTCTGAACCTATGAACTTAAGAACATAATTACTGGAAAAAATACCTTTGCACATGATCTTTAAAAAAATATTGCATTCAGTGTTGGGCTAGTGCTCCCATATCTATGTCCCTCCTCTTGGACATGGTGAATGTTAAGCACAAAGGCCATGCTAGCTGCTATTCCTGTACTCACTAGTCTACCCTGCAGATGCAGCTGTAGCATTTAATAGTCTCGTGGCTGTGAATCTCTACTTATATGCCCATACCTGCATTACCAGTTCTGTCACACAGATAGAGGTGCTGTGCCTGAGAACATCAGCCAGACTTTCTGGCCCCATAAAGTGCTTGGACAGTTTCAGTACTGCCCTCTAACAAGGTAATGTGGTTCGTTAACACAGAAAGTTTTAGAACTGCAGAATTATGTCATTATGGAAGCAGATTAAATTTTGTAATTCAGAGTAGTAAGAGTGGAATGGCGGAAGCTATGCACTCTTGTTACGTCACCATTTTGTAATTTGACCCTATTTGTCTTAAGTTGCACAGTTTACAAGATAAGAACAGTTGTTTGTGAAAATATAGAAAAAAAATAATTTAGATATTTTGCATTATAATATGCCAGGGCGATAATGCAAAGAAATAGAATGTATTGCCTTTTATTGCTGTAAAGAATAGTGTTCTCCCAGCAACATTACTGTTCACACGATAATTCATAAACTAATCAAGAATGTAAGGATTACTATAGATTTCTAGGGACAGTGACATTCCACAGATAATATATGTAGCTGAATTAAGAATTAGTGCAAGCATATCCCAGTGGTTTTGAACCACACTATAACTTCTTGTTTAACTTATTTCAGAAGAGCAGATGTCAGATTCCAAAAGGACCCGACTGTAGAGTGATATGCTATACAGGCATATGCTATGCCATGCCTGAGTCCCAACACTAGGGCTCAGCCATCTCCAGTCAGCATATGATGAGGAGTGGGGGACTGCTGAAGCCCATGCTTGATTTCAAAAGTGCTTAATTGAAACATGTCAGCATTGTGCAATAGTGAAGGACAACCATGAATCATTGGAATAACCCAATGATGCCAGTGGTCTATTTCAGCAAAGCAGCAGCTCTCCATGCCATAGAAAGTTAAACAAGAAAGTGAAAAAAACATGCCATTATACTGATTTGTTTGCAAACCACTTACAAGTTTAACATCAGGAATATAACCAACATTGAAATTAACTATAGTGCAAAGATGCATGAAGTATGCAGCAATACTACGTGGCCGCCACTATACCTTAATCACAGAATCACATGGCTGCCCTTTTGCATTCATCCATATACTGCCTCTCAGATGCTTTTGGTAATTTCCTCTGATGTGTCATCATTAGGAAGAAGCAGACATAATGCTTATAGTAATGCACTTCATTTGGTGAGTCAAACTCCCTACCACGATTGCTATTGAAAAAAATGAAATTTTGCTATGGAGAGTATATTTTATAGGTCTACTGCCCACGTGACAGCCTACCTGTATAAAAAAATGAAAAAAGAAAGTACATGATACAGTTCAAACTATCCTGAGTGAGCTACACCTAGGCTATAACATTTCTTTGCTGTTACAGAGCCTGTAGGTGCCACTGGCTATGGACCACCAATGCTGCTTTTTGATTTCTACCATTACCAGAATATCTGCCTTCTTTAAAATTGATGGAATTTCTGCACCTTGAGGTTGTCTAATTCATGGTCTAGCTCATGAGAGTGATGGAGCAGAGAGCCTGCTAACTGAGTTTTCAGCACATACAGCATATAGTGTGGTATCTGCAGATGCTGTGAACTGGGGCACTGTGGCAAAGCTCTTTTATTTAAAAAAAGTGAATAACTGAAGAAAACGCAGTAAACACCATTAGGTGAATGCCACACTAGGCAGCCTCCTCATTTGCATCTGGCTAAGCCCACCAGTGGATGGGGGAACACCTTAACATAGTAGGACTGCTCAAAGCCAAGGTTAATGAGCTGCAGGCATACAGATGGAGGAAGACAGACAGACAGTAGACACATAGGAAAACAAATGGGAGAATGCAAGGGAGCCAAACAAGAGAGAGAGAGAGAGGAAACTAGGAAATAAGGCTGAATTAGGAGTATGTAGTAAGGACCAGGTATGTGTCTATGTGGCTATAAAAATCAAGAAAGGAGGGGTATAAAGGCAGGAGATGTAAGACAAGATCAGGAATAAAAGGCAAAAAGAGTAAGAAACTTTCTAAAGGTGTACAATGTAGAGGTTTAAGATATGAACAAATGGAATATGGCAAGGAAATGTGGGAGGAAGAACATGATGGCCAGGACAGGTAGTTACTCAGGAGGTTTGAGAAGGCTGATCATTGTAGGCAAAGATGCCGTATATGAAGAAAACAATTTGGCAACTACAGGAAGTAGGACATGTACTGCAATCAAACGTATAGCAGCATGTCGGAGGTAGTTCTGTTGATTACAGTGTCAACTGACAAGAATGTAGATGGTGGATAAAACACAGTCTGTCTCAGGGCTGAACGTAAGGAAAAAACAGGAGGCACCCATATGTCATATATTTATAGGCAATAATGGAATGTCAGGCAGAACTGTTTAAGACTAAGAAATACTGGAAGCAGCTAGGCAGATTGGTTAATCATGTCAGGAGTTTCAATGCAAGGTGTTTTTTCACAGTACATATTGTCAGTAAGGCAGGAAGGACTGGATTAGGAATTACACTGAAGCCACTACAGTGCCGCACTGTCATGTCATATGCCTGTAAACCTAGGCTCCACCTTAGTAACTTGGCATTTTACTGGCTGACGTGATGTAGCCATAGATCTCCCTCAGACTCCCCTGCCTCCTGCCCAGTAGATTTACCATGTAGTTAACATCGTTAACTTTCCTTATCACTTCAAAGGGTCCATCCCAAGCTGCCTACAGCTTATTGTGCCTAACAGGAAGGAAAGTGAACTATAACGTGCTCTCCCACAGCATACACTTGGGTTTGAGCATTCTTGTCATACCAGACCTTTTTCTGTTGTTGGCTTTGTGACGACTGTGCCCTGCCCAGCCACCAAGGAGCCTCAATCCTCACCACTAACACCAGGAAGGTCGTCTCATAGAAGAGGAAAGGATAACTAATACACACAGTGAAGTACAATTTCCCTTAAGTGCACCCAGAGACCACAGTCAGTCTGGGGCTGGTTGCTCCCTTGCTCACCAGGTCCCCAATAAGTCTCCCCATTGGCACAGCTGTAGGGTCCAGGTCTTAGACTAACTGGGCAAGCTAAAACCTCCAGTACCCTCTCTGTCCAACCAGTGCTTTGTGTCCCTGCCAAGTAACTGACACAACAAAAAATAGAACCAGAAGCAAATGTTGGTAAAACAGCAACCAAACCAAACCAAAACCAACACTTGGAAGAGAAAGGCGCCAATGAATATCCACAAAAGTTCCAAAACACAGGTTTATTGTGAAAGGTAAATGCTAGTAAAACACGATAACACTCGTTTTCGTTACAGAAGTAACTTCATCAGACATCAATTAAACAAATCTCTTGCCTTATATACTGATATCAATTAAAATGCCTAATCCAAACAATTAAATCTTAAAGGAAAACATATAAAACACATTGTAATTTGATGTTAATATATTGTGTATAAAAATATATATATACACTGAAAAAAAATATGTTAATAAATACAAAAAACATATTGGGAATTTGTTAAAAGAAACTAGATGTTCATAATAGGATAAAATAAGAATAATAAATATAATTGAAATATCTATGTGTGATATAAAATGCAAACACATATATTACTATATAATAATATTGTAGCCTATATAGTAATAGCTTTTAATTTCAATATAGGCTTAATGGATATATAATCATTTAATCCAGGCTCTTTATTGGCTTCCAGCATAATTTGCCAAGTGGTCTCCCTCTGTTCTAATATTGTCTGCCACGGCCCACCCCTTGGATCCTGATGAATACTGTCCAGGACAAAAAATAAATATTTTGCATTGGGGCATGTAGATGTATGTTTGAACAGAGCATTAGTATTGTTTCCTTTTTGTATATCATAAGTATGCTCATATATTCTACGTTTCAAAGAACGCTCGGTCTTTCCCACATAATATGCCGGGCAGGTGATGCACATAGCCAAATAAACCACCCTTTGGCTATTGCAATTATAATATGCTTTAGCCTTGATAGTTCTACTTTTGGCAACAAGAAAAACTTCTTCAGCATGCACAATGTATGAACATTGTGCACATGACCCGCATTTGAAAGTACCTTTACGTGGTCTAGTAGAATAATGTTGAAAGGGACCCTTTTCCAATATGTTTTTAATACTGTTCCCTTTTCGGAAAACAGATTTCATATTTTTTCCGTGTAAATTACAGAGATCAGTCACTTCAGAAAAGGTTTCCCATTCTTTGGAAATAATGTCCCTAATGTTGCTGGAATTAGAGCTGTACTGTGTAATAAAAGCCTTGGTAAATTCAGACTGGTTTGTTTCCTTATTTAAATTATTGTCACTTTTACCTAGCCCCAAAATTGGCTGAAACCTGTCCTTTCTTCCATTTTTTACCTGTTCACAAATATTGCCTATAAAATCCCTAGGATAGCCCCTGTCTTGAAACAAGAGACATAGTTTGTCACACTCTTTTAGAAATTCAATTTCATTGGACGTCATTCTGGAAATCCTGACGTATTGACCTTTGACGATCCCTCTCTTTTGATGCATCGGATGTGAACTACCATAATGTATGTAACTGTTAGAGAACGTCGGTTTTCTGTATACAGAAGATCTAAAATTATTGTCATTGTCAATACTAAGCAAGACGTCTAGATATTCGACCCTATCTACAGAAACATGATGGGTAAATGTAAGAAAATTTGTGGTATTGGTTAAATATTCCATAAAATCTGCAATAAGGTCATCTGGTCCTGTCCAGAAAATACAAATATCATCCAAAAACCTAAAATAGGCTGCCCAATGTTGACTAAAAGGACTGTTGAACACAAATTTGTTTTCCCAGACTGAGAGTATTATGTCCGCATAAGTTGGGGCACAGTTTGCTCCCATGGCCACCCCTGATGTTTGTTTGTAATATTCACCAGAAAAGTGAATGAAATTGTTATGCAGAACCAGTTCCATTAATTGTAAAATGACAAAAATGTCATTGTTGTTAGCTTTGGGACTAGTTGTGAGGGCTTCCTCTAGCCACAATAGGCCTATATCATGGGGTATCACAGAAAACAAGTCCACGATATCTATAGTCAAAAACCTTAAACTAGGAGTCCAAAGTTCAGGAGTAATCTGTCTAAGAAATTCCCATGAATCCTTAAGCAAATGAGTAGTTTTAGGCCATACTTTTTTGAGTTTATAGTCCAAGAATTTAGAGAGCGGGGAAATTTTTGACCCTTGGGCAGCCACAATAGGTCTCATAGGTGGATCCCGTATATTCTTGTGTATTTTGGGTACACCGAATATAGAGGGCACCCTAGGCTGAGAGTTATCCAAAAAGATGTAAGTACTGTAATCTATGGCTTCTTGATCAAAAAGATCTTTTATAGCCAAATCAATCATTTGATGTGCTATATTTATTTCATTGAGAGATACTGAACAATATCTGGCCACATTTTTTAAGATCGCATTCATTTTGCCCTCATAAATAACTTGGTCCATAATAACTGTTCCTCCCCCTTTGTCAGGTTCCATAACCCTAATATTTGTATTTTGTTGAAGCTGACACAACACACACACACTTTGAGATAAGTATTTATACAACTTCACAGACACTCCTGGGAAAGGCTCACAAATTCTCCAACTGTGCCTCTTTACCCAGACTATATGGTAGTAATTACTGCCACCACCCAGTTAATAATATCAGCTAGTAAAAGGCTCTTAAAAGGGTGTCCAATTATTACTGTGCAATATTAATATCCAATGGTAGTATGACTAACAGTCAATGCTTACTTTAGAGTGGCCTATTACAATAACCTCTATAAATATGCAATGTACTCTAGAGCCTATCTCTACATAAATCAGCCACAGGTAGAAGGTTTTAAAAATATTTAATAATAAATAATTAAAACACAAGACAAAGCTACTTCACCACAGAGATATCTAATAGTTCAAAGATCACACAGAAACTTAAAATAATACAGTAGGACAGGTCTGATTTCAAAGAAAAATACCTAATTAATCTTTACTAGCTTTAACTATTCCTACGAGAAATCACAGTGCTAAGACTTACATGTGAGCACAAGACAGAGTGCTGATAAGTGGATACCCAAGATCAAAATGCCTTCAGTCTCTTGTGAGAAATAGTATTTAAACATTACTCACAAACATGTCTCTAAGGCCCTCCCAAATTTACATAATTTTTGACACTTAGGTTTTCCCAGTATTCATATTGCATCATCTTAACACCTGGTCTGAGTTCTCAGGCCACACACTGCATTATTTAGCAATCTAACACCTCCTCAAAAACTTATAACAATACAAGGCATTTCACATATACATTCTAGCAGAAACCAGAGCACTAAAACACATTCCACATCTAAATTCTGGTCATAAACTTTAGCCTTAAAACAATAGGCCTGAAACCTTCATCCAGCCACACTGGAGCTGAATTGTAACATTAAAGAGATTCTTAAGATCTTTTCAACTTAAAAAGACACATTTGAAATACTTGGCTTGGTTTTCCTTACAGCAGATGGCAATGTTGCAACAATCTTGAAGCTCACATTTTACAGTGTTTTCTTACATTTAAAAACACAAGCCTGTATTTTACATTTATTTATACATTTGATAGAATTATATATCAAATTCTATTTGACTAGGCTGGCAGCCTTCGCCCATTTCTCCCCAATCATCACAGGCCCCATGCCAGGTTCTCCTGGGTCAAGCTCATGAGCTCCCTAAGCCTTGTCCTGAGGATTAGGATATATGTCACAACAGGCTCTTTGTGGGATTCACATTCACCCTCCCACTCATCACAAATCGGATCTAAAAGCCCGCTCACCCTATGTCCATACAGCAACTCAAAGGGTGAAATACCTGTGGATTCCTGTGGTACCTCTCTGTATGCAAACAGCAGATGGGGCAAATATTTGCCCCACACTCTCTCTTAAACTGGTCTGCAAATGCCTATAGCATGGTCTTTAGTGTAGAGTTTAACCTATCCACAAGACCATTAGACTGAGGATGGTAGGGGATTGTCTTTAAGTGCTTCACCCCACAGCACTTCCATAGACAAGCCAGCAGGTGTGACATGAAATTAGCACCTCTGATAGTCAGTATTTTTCTTGGGAAACATACCCTGCTGAAAATCTTTAACAAAATATTTGCCACCTTCTATACCTTGATTGAGGACAGAGCCACCACATAGGGTATCTAGTAGCATAGCCTACTACCACCAGGAAATACTTCTTCTCTGTAGAGATTGGGGTACTCAGAGGCACCACAATATCTATTGCTACCCTATGAAATGGATCCTCAATCACATGCAAAAGCATCAGAGGAGCCTTTACCTTGTCTCCTTCCTTGTATACCTTTTGGCAATACTCACAGGTCCTGCAGTACCCTGTTACATCCCTTGCAATCCCAGGCCAGAAAATATTCTGCATAATACATCTCCTGGTAATCTTCATGCCCATATGACCTGCAAAAGGAATGCCATGAGCTAGAGCTAGAATTGCCAGGTGCTAGGCTCTGGGAATTACCAACTGCTGTATTACCTCACCCTCTAGCCCTTTCTCAGGGGTCCACTCTTTATACAGTAAACCTTTGCTCCAGTATACAGACTCCCCTTTTCCTTGAGAATCAGGTACCTCCCTTGCTACCTCCCTCAAGCCTATTAGTGTAGGGTCAAAGAGCTGAACATGTCTCAACTCTGCTTTTGTGACTCTTCCCACCTTCCCTTCCACTGGAAGTCTGGTATCCTCTGACAGCGGTGCCTCACAGTCAGCCTGAGTATTATCACTGACCTCTGCCCATACAGTTATTCTGTCCAAGGGAACATCAGCACCTACCAGCAACTGTGGCTCACCTTCAGGCCCACTGCTGCAGGATAGCTCCATCCCTGAAATAGCCACCTCACCTGTCCTGGCTTCAGGTGTGGGGGTCTATCTGGGTCTCCCCCAGGCTACCAGACACACATGCTTATCCCCAATCCTGACTGTGTGTAACTGCATGCACACAAGGTACTGCATTATCAAAATCATTCCCTATCAAGACGTTTGCAGGGTTATCCTCAAACACACCTACTTGCTTGCTTCTTTTTCAACCCTACCACTCAAAATAAACCCTGGCCAAAGGCATTTGGAATGGGGTTTCTCCTAAAGCTTTGACTGGAGTGGACTGCCCAAGCAAGTACTGATCTTCTTTAATCACTGCAGGCTTCACAAATAGTTATGTCAGAAGCTGCGTCTCTCTTTTCAGTGGTCTGTTTTCCATCCACTAAGATCAGTTATAAACTCTGCTGATAGTTTGGTACCTCTGTTGTCTTCAGACAACTTACCACTGGCATACTGTTATTCCCACTTGCTGGCTCTCCAACCTTCTGTTCCCCACCTTGCTTCCGTGGACATCTATAAGATACATGGCTGCAGTGGATGCATTTAAACATTTAACCCTTGATCCTGGCCATGTACCTGAATTAGTGACTTCCCCTGTTACTGATGAACTCTGTTGGGGTGGTTTAGGTTACCCCCAAAAAAGTGTTTAACTCAGCAATATAATCACACACACTTTCATCTGCTTTGTGTCTATGCTCAAAAAACATTTTTTTTAAGCTTCAGGTCTTAACTTAAAACATTCTCGTAAATAACGTTAGACTTTATCATAATTTAAACAATCAATATCAGACAATTTAGAAACAGTAGTTACAATTTTACCATGGAGTAAAGGAGTCAGGAACTGTGCCCAGAGCCCTTGGTCAGCATTATAATGTTTATATACTCTTTCAAATATATGAATAAAGCTATCAAAGTTATCACCCTCTGTAAATTGTGGAAGAATTTTACTGACATTTATTGCTTCTGGGGTTTGGTTATTCCGTTCACCATTACCTCCACGGCCCTGGTGATGACTCAATATCTCCCTCTCATACTGACGCTGCTTCTCATTTTCTTCTGCCTCCAAACACCGCAGTCTCTTACTTTCGTCAGCCTCCAAACACCACAGTCTCTCTGCTGATTCTAACTCCATCTGTTTTGCTTGCTGCAGTCTCTCCACTGATTCTAATTCCAAATGCTTGGCCTCCAGTTAAAATCTCATTAACTCCAAACAGATTTTTAAGTCATCTGAGGAAAAGGTGAACTGCCCTGCTCCTGAGGGCTGCAAATTCCCATCACCAGTCTGGTTATCCTCCTCATTGCTAGTTTGATCTGCGACTAAGTCTGAAATCATTTCTTCTTTAGTCTGGTTGGCATGCACCTGTCCTTTGTCTTCACACACTTTGGTGAACTGCTTCTTTGTCAGCTTGCCATAGGATCATAAAAGCATAGGAGATTACTAGGCTATCAACCTGGAGGTCATTTTAAGCCTAGCTGTTTCAACCCAATGTAATACTATAATGGTACTAGTCAATACCCAAATTTGCATTTAGTCATGACTGCCCAATGTCCAGGAGGGCTGTGGGCTCTATCCCCAGAAAGAATTTATGGTGCCCCAGCCACTCATCTGCATTTTTCCTGAACAGTGTCATAGAGGTGCTCTGTTTCACATGAATTATTAGCCTGTTCCAAAGAAATGGCAGTCACTGGGAGATAAATATGTCCCTCCAGCATGTCCCCCAGCATGTCCTATTTAAGTTGCAGACCATATTTATGTCCCTCTAAGGGATGGCCCTAAAACCATTTGATTTACAGATATGCAGTAAGTTACATATTCTTTCAAATATATGAATAAATCCATTGCTGACATTTTTGCCTGCTTTCCATGACTAAACTAAACCAACAAAAAATAAATAAAAACTGTTGTGAAAATGAAACTCTGTCTGTTTACCTTGTGGCTACTTGAGAGTACAGCCACCATCAGTGACAACTGGATACAGGCTACAGAAGTGAATTAATATCCACACCACTGCTCATCAATATGTGATGTATCCTGTCTATGCCAGTAATCAAGGAGACTAAATCTATGTTACTGACACTGGAGAGGGAAGTTCACTTGAAACAATAATAAATACACACAGTATTTTCAGATGCAGCTCTTTGCATCAAGCACAATTTATCTTAAAAGCACACAGGGAACACAATCAGCCTAGGGTCTGGATTTTTCTCTCCCTCTCCAGGGTCACAAGGGGACTCCCCACTGACACAGCTATAGAGTTGAGTTCTCAGCTGAGTGTCCAAGCCAAGGCCACTCTCTTTGAAACCAGTTCTCTGTGTTCCCTGGTCCAAGCAGCTGACAGACAGACAGACAGACACACACACACACACACACACACACACACACACACACACACACACACACACACACACACACACACACACACACACACACTCACACCCTGGGAAATGCTGTTACAGATTTACTAGCTATGCCACTACTACCCAGACTATAAGGTAGTTACACTATCAGACACTCCAGAACCAGATATTCTAAGGTTCTTACCAGGGTACCCAATTATACAGACTGAAATTAATATTAATACAAATTATAGTGTTTGACCAATGTAGTATGACTTTTAGGAGTGGCCACAGAGTCACTAAATAGATATAAGGACTCCCAAATGTTAAAATATTTTTAAAGGGCCAGCCAAAATGAAACGTTTGAGTGTATTTAATAAAAATAATAAAAGAACATGAAAATATGGAATATCTATTTATAATAAATACCAGAGTTTCAAAACAGGAAATACTAAAATAACACTGATAGATTAACACAGAAAAACAGTACATAACTAATCTCACTATATTTTCCTGACTGATCTAAAGAATTATTATTCCCTGGTTCACTTACTAGAGCAAGGCAAAATGAAGTAGGTGATGGGGTCTTTCTTTGTCAGGTTCGAAAAACAGAGTGCAATGAGACTTCACTCTCATCTAGTATTAAAACATCATTTTTTGTCCTAGACTACAGAATGACATCACATACATCTGGTTATATGATTTCTGGTTCCCACACTAGCCCCTTGGGTAAAAGCTGCCAGGATTTAGCACATATGTGTTAACATACACACAGATAGAGCTTTGCTGAGATGTGTTATAGCATGTGGGAGCTAAAAACCATAAAATACTTCTATTCTTCCTACAGGAGCTAATAAACTATCCTCTGGCACAGACATTACGTCTCAGGCTGTAGTCAGAACTGTAAGATACAATCTTTATGACTTAAATTAAGTAATTTAATTCCTCACTGTTTTTCAAAGTTAACTGGACTGAGATTAACTTCTTCTCTTCCAGTATCCTCTGTTAAAATATATACACAATACAATCAGGACCCACAGTTGGTATATTTTTAACACAAGCAGCTTTACAAATGCATTTACAACACAAGTATCTGTACAAATCAGTATGATATACAAATCACATATAATTCTTTACAAAATTCCAGCTAGTAGTGCTAGCATATGTTACACATCCACCGCCCTACGTGTCCTGGCATAGCTGGCAATACCTCACATCATCACAAGGACAAAGAAGAAAAGATAATAAAGCCAATTTAAGAACTAGGAAGGAGTGGTTTTCTGGCAGTAAGATTACAAAACAAATTTCTAATGTAAATGTGTTTTAAACCAAGCTTGTTAAAAGGCTGGTGGATTTGCTAAATATCGTTTTTCAACTGTGCCTTGTAGTAAAATATGCAAATAGATATTTATCGCACACTCTTCACATCATTTTAAAACGTATGTGGTTTGATAGTGGGGAGCCTACTCCATCCTGCAACACTACCCTGATACTAAATTCCAACTCCTCCAAAGGTAAGATACAATCCTAGTGGCAATTTTCTGTCTATGTTGCCTGAGGCTATACCAGTGTTGCAGATGTTGATATATGTAAGTTTTGGGGGTGTGGAGGCTTGACCCACCTGCAAAAAGAAGTTTAAAGGGGTTGAGCAATTTTCAGATTCATTTTTCTCTGGGTTTTTTTTTTTTAGCTTTTCAGCACTCCTCATTTTGAGTGATGACATTTCAGTAGGAAGTCCCCCAAAAAAGTGATATGAATTAGTTAATATGTTAGCTATGGATTCTGCTTCTTTATGGGACATTTACAATGAGTTCAAAAGAAGACACCTTATTACAGCAGATTTCATCTGACAAGTACATTAAGGGCAATATTTATATCTCTCATCTTCTTTGAATCAGGAAAAAATGAATCAGGGATAAAGTCAAACATATTGTGGGACAAAGGCCTAAAATCTAGGAGAATTGTTAAGTATTTTTCCAATTCACTTACTTAATAGGACAACAGGGTTTGTATCAACATGCATTTTTAAAGATTGAGAAGTATGAAACTAATGAGTGTAATCCTCAGAGATTTACCAGAAAATTACAATTTTTAGGAGGGCTAGGGCATAATTTTGAGAAAAAATCTGGAACATTCTGCAAAAAGCAGACAGTTGAGAGCTATTACTGGTATCTACAGTTATTGAAGTGTCACAAAGAACATGATGTAGAGTCACCCAACTATGGATACCATCTTGGTCTATGATTTGCAATCAGGCTGTTTCATTCTACACCAGACAAAGATAACAACATAAACCATTTCTGATCACATTACCTATCCATGATGTAATGCACCATACATAGTGCAGCAAGCAATACTTAGAATTACACATTTCCACAGTAAGACATTATACTGGGTAGGGGACATTGGAAGCCCTCCATGATGCTGTCCTGGCATTTTGGAATCCAGATCCTAGTGGTCAGGAAAGAAAAAGGAAAAGTTTTAGTGGCTTAACGAAAGGGATATTTTGATTTGTTAAGCAACACCTTGCTTGTAATCTGTCATTCATGAAAAGGTTGGAAACATTAGGTTTATAAAGAAATAATGAACATCCTGTCAGTGATTCATTTTCCTTAACAAAGCAAAGTCTAGCTTTGATAAGTTCTGGTGTAAGAGGTCAGAAATGAGATGATACACAAAGATGATGCACAAAGGTACACAATCATAGACAGGAAACTTGTTTAACTCTGACAGTGCATGTTATTGATGAATATGGAGTGAATGGGGTTGTGCAGATCAAGAGGTGTGTTTTTGTGTTCTTTGTAGCTAACAACTATGGGTAACCAATGTGGCAATGATGAAAAAAGGAGGGTGGCATGTTAAATATAAGTGCAGAGCATCAATCCACAAGGCAGAAACTAATTGAAATCTTTGCACAAGAGAAAACAGAGTAGAGCATCCCTACATCTAAGTTTAGGGAACAAGCCAAACTAATCACAGCACTAAAACAAGTGTGATTCACCTACTGAATGAAGAAAGGCAAGAGGAAATGAAAGAATTCTGGATGTTAGACTTGCCAAGGCTGGAATTGAAAGTGACAGAGGTAAGTGCACATTAGTCCAGCAGTGATGATACAACATACTACAAGAACATTTTGAGGCAGAAATGAGATGTTAGAGAGAAACAATGAGAATGAACGGCTTGCAGGTCAGCATGGATTAAAGTTTACAGGCAGCCTTGAGAAGGCACTGGGCAAAAAATCAAAGCCATGAGAGGAATGAGTCCAACGTGCTTCAGAAGAAAAGTAAAACAGACAGTGCAAAGAAGTAGTGCATTCGAAAAGATGAAATGAGAGGAGGATAAGCAGACAAGTATCTGAAGAGGAAATGGACATCAAAGGTGATATGAAAGGCTGAAGTCAAGGCAAAAGTGACAAAAGTTATATGAAGCAGAAAGCAAATAGGAGAAGTAGTGTTGTGGTATCAGATAAGCTGAATGAAGGAAGGGGAAACAAAGCTTCAGAGTTTGCAAAAGCATGATGCGTGGTATATGGAGGTTCTGATAAGGCGGCCATTTTAATGAGTTGTTCATAGGTTAGTGTTAGGCTAACTGCCCTTGTGAGCCATTGTAAGCCTAGCCAATTATCTGTTGTAAGACTCAAACCCTGCACCTTGTGTTTGTAAGGCAAACACCTTAACTATTAGGCCACCCACCCAGCCTGCTTTGAAGAAGCTAGCAAGATGAAGAAGACATGATCTAACATTGTCTAATCTGAACCGAAAAGGGGCAAGAGTACAGATATTGTACATCCCTATGATTAGTTCTACAATAATTTGTTCCTTACCTTTGGCTAGTGAGACTGATGGGCTGCCATTATGTCAGTGGATTATAGGTTCACAGGTTTATAGGTAAATACTAGGCTATCAATCCCAACAATGATATTTCTCCATTCTTCAAATTGACAGGTACATATACTGTGGAGAAAGTTTGATTGAAGATGTTTAGAGGAGGGTCTCCTTCTAATAATCGAAAGCCAGCTTACCCAAAGATGACAAGAACACCAAACCATTACTTTACTGAATGATCTCACTACAAAAGTTTTAACAGGGTATGTATGCACTTGGCCAGCATGGGTAAATTTGCAATTTTCCCCAGAGTTGTTATATTTAGTTAGGGCAGTTGTGGGGGGGGGGGGTGCAGCCTCTCACATTGGGGGTGGCATAGCCTACCACCTGGGTGGGTTTGACATACTACAGTGTGTTTCATGTTGTCCAAGTGCATACTTACCCAGTTAAAAAGTCGGTAGTGTGATTGCTCAGTGAAGTAATGGTTTACTGTTCTCATTTTGGTGAAATCGTATTCAGGTAAGTCAGCTTTCAGTTATTAGAAGTAAATCCTTAGAGGAAGTTGGCTAAGTGAAGCTATAAGCTTACTCGAATGAGGTCTGGGTCTGTGCTATTTTTTGTTTGGAAGAGAGCAGTTGAGACTTGATCAACAATGATAAAAGGAATTTGTCCTAAGCTGGTATGTGGGAAACCAAGGGCATTGTAGGTGGAATAAAATTAGAGATTAATTTATTAAGCCAATACCGTGGTATAAAATGAGAAAACACTGATAATAGCCCAGTGAGCAAGGTTTGATTAACCGTGATGCAGCTTGAAGCACTGGGGGCATACCCGACCTGGAGGAGGGGGGACGGCTGTTCAATGAGGGGATTATGGTGGAAACATGACACAGATTCCACAGAGTTACTGTTAGATATTATGCGTTTCCCATTGCACATCTGTCTCTCCACATGTAACCATGCAACCAGAGGGACAGGCAGTAGGGAATCAGGAGTCAGTTATAATTTATCTGTACATTCATAACAAAAAAAAATGGCAAATGTTGGGCAGCATCATCTGGGGGTACTATGGAGTGACTGGCAGAGCTGGAGATAGATCTGTGTAACTGGGGACAACTGTTAGAGTGAAGTAGTGGAGTAAGACATGCTCCTCCAAAAAAAAAAAAAAAAAAGGAGACATGAACTAGCCAAGTTAGTTATGGATTCTGCTTCATTATGGGACATTTACAATGAGTTCAGAGGATATCTTATTATGGAGATTTCATGAACATAGATAAAAAAGGCCTCATTGCTATCTTTAGCATTGGTAGCTGTTTTATGCTCATAGGCAACATTGACCTTCTGCTAGCTTTCTTGATTTCCTTACTAGTTTCATTACATTTTGATTTATGTGCTGAGATGTATATAACTTTACAAGCTTGCATTTCTTGTAGTATAATTTGCTGATCCTATGACCCTAAGAGGAGTGGATGTTTGATGTATTTATTTATTGGTTATGAAAGGGGGACAGTTTTCTCTACACAAGATTTAATAGACCATAACTTTCCTTGAATAGGAATGGGGCTGATGATGCCAAGAAAGGCCTGTGTGTAACAGTTGTTGGACCAATTGATATTTGGGTTTATAGGTAAGTACTAGGATAGCTGTCCTTGCCAATCATTTTAAGCCTAACCAATTTCCCTTCAAAGTTAAGAATGAAACTCTTTACCTTGTGTCTGTTAGGTAAAGACCTTAACCATTATGCCAACCCCAACCATATGTTTCTTAATAATAAGGTGTTAGGTTTACCTACCATTTGAGGGAGTGTGTTTAGGTATTTGTTGTACTCTTCTGGAGAGAGTGTGGGCAAACTGTCAGTACTGCTAAAATAAAAAATATGTATATTTTTTGAGACTGATTCCCACTAGTACTAAATGAAAGTTGATGTCATTAGGGATGAGGTGCACAGGTACCAGATCTCTAACAAGTATAGATACACTCTGCTACTACCAATGGTTCTGAATGACTGATAGGTGATAAACCCTGGAACTGATAGAGTGCTTGTAAAGATGGAATGCCTAGTAATTTCACTTTCCCTATAAAGACTATTTGTGGGAGGAAAATATTACTTTGAGAATAAAAACACATTCAAAAGACAGGTGAAAAAGTAATATCTGTCTGTATGTCTGTCTGGCGTATAAGTCCAGGGTGTCATAAACTGGATTCCTCTAGAAGGACACCATTCACACAACACACCAGTGAAACCAGTGAAGGCTATTATCTTCTAGCTGGAAGCAAAGTACTACTCACTACTTAAAATGACAGCTCCACCATGTCTCTCTGCATCTACTTTGTGGTGTAAGATTATTCACCCCGATATAAGTGACAAGAAGGTCATACTCATACTTGGGATATTTCAGGGAATGGAGCCCAATAGTGACTCCTCTAATGCATGCAAATCTTGGTTTTATTTAGAATATGAACCAAGACCTGCTGCATTTCAAGCAAAGAATTATACCTTTGACCAACAAGCTGTGATGCATCGTAAGACTTGAACTCTGGGTCTGTGTGACAGGAGGCCCAATCAGAGCCAGTGCCCTACTGCCCAGAACAGTGCTTTTGATGTGCATTATATTTATGTACTGCAAAGTTCTGGAGCTTTCTCCTGAGGATTCAATTAAAATATAACCCTCTCGCTGACCATTTCTAGAACATAAATATAATAAGCAGAGTTATATAATATTTAGTATATATAAACAGGATAACAAGTAAAGAAAATATAAGTGAAAGTATTAAAATAACAATGCATTTTAAAGGAAAAAAAATCTAAGATAATCTTGAATAGAATTATATCATGGCACATTCTAAAACAACAGGTTTAGTTTCCAGCTACATTGCTGAACATATCTGACCTACGATCAGAATGATAATTCATGTGATAAAGTATAAAACAAACACTGTAAAAACTGGTGACTAATTAACGAACGCATGACTAACAACCTATGAAGAAAGAATGCCAGGATATATCAAGCTTTAGCAGATCGAGAGTGAATTGAAGATATATCTATATCTATATCTGTATCTTTATCTATATATTTCCAATATTTTAATTGGAGTGCAGAGGTGCAAGACTTTAGATACAAGGGAGTCTCTGCAAAATGAGAGAGTTTTGATTACATCATACCAATACACATTGGACAATTGTTTTGAAATATGTAAAAACTGTAAACTCTTGTTTTACAAATAAATTTGTTAGCAAGATTGTTTAAACCATTGTATAATATAGAGATGGGTGTAGAGGTCTAGTAACTGACAGACCATGATGCAGTTGTATCTCTCTTCATTAGCATGCAACTGGAAGGCAGCAGGGAGCAATTACTGCTACAAAAGGAGTGGTTTTGAGACTGCATTCTAACCAGTATGGGAATGGCTGCTGCTCTGATCACCTTATAAGTGTTGTATGGTATTCCAGGTATACCATTATCTTCCACAACAGGTATGGCATGGGAAGTTGCTGCATGCATAAATGTGCAAGGGATCTTTTTAGGGTGGGCCTTCCTTTCTTGACAGAAGCAAATATTTGATGTTAAGCACCTGCGGTTTGGCTGTTTAGCACAAAGAATTAAGGTTTAATCCTGTGGGCTAATGTTTGAGGCTCTCAGTCTTCATTTGCCAAACTATGTTTTATGCCTTGTCATTTTTCTCTGTTAACACATGAATAAAAGAAAAAAAAATACTAAATGAAATGCATCTGTCTGTTAGATGACCAGTGCAGTACACTTTGTCCTTTGTCCTTGTCTCGTGCTCATTGTATAACACATAGTATTTGAAGCTCTGCTTAAAGGCTGCTCATGTTACTGTGGGACAACTTGTTTTCTATTCAAGGTGAAAGAAAGGAACTTTATTAGGCTCTTTTTGCAATATTTGAGTATTCAGAATAGCCAAAAAAGACTGAGATGGTCAAAGATTGCCAGTGGACAGTTTAATCAGCTTTTACTTTTGATTTTAATAGGTTCACCCTAAACTTATAGTTGAAAGACTATCAAGAAGCTTACCTGTGATACCCCATTTGTTTTTAGAGTATACCCCTGAACAAAGATTATTTCCACATATTCCATGCATAGATTCAGAAATCAGTAATATTAAACCCTTTGCATTTAAAGAGTACAACATGAAATATTGGTAAATTGTACTAAACGAGAACCTTTAAAAAAAAAAGTAAAATAAAACAATACATTTAAAGTAAAGCAAACTAAATGAAACAAGAGCAAAACAGAAGAAACAATCTAAATATGCAAATTATAATCCAGGAATTCTAAAACATTCAGAGAGTAGCTTTACCTTATGACACTTACACAGACAGATTAAACATTGCCCTATTCTGCATCTCATAAATAAAATTCCTACTTCTCAGCTCTCTCCATACGTCAGACCAAGTTGATCCATTTGCAATCAAGAAATTCCTCTCACATTTTGCTTACTGGCCCAAACAGAATGCAAAACAATTTAGTTATGCAAACCATAAATGAAGACATCCAAAATAGGGGTCTATATCATTTTATCAAAACACAAATGAGCGAACACTCATTTGTTGACACCTATTCAGAGAAAACACTATTCATCAAAAGATGTTTAAGCGAAAAGTTTCCTAGGGTAAACTGATGGTAGTCTACCCTAGCGACTGGAGCAACCATAAACAAAGCCATGAAACTTAACACCTATGCTGCAGTTCCCACATTCCCCCTAACTAAATATACCAACTCCAATATCACACTACAGTGGAGAAAAGGGCAAATTCCAAATGATGCCAACCATCGGTTTGCCCTAGGAAACTTTCACTTAAAATGTCGTTCGATGAATAATGTTTTCACTGAATAGGTGTTCAACAATTAAGCCCTCATTCATTTGAGTTTTGAAAAATGATATATAGACTCACAAAATAGTCAAAAAGCAGCAGTGTTTCTTGGTAACTTACACAAATTAAACATTTTGTTTTATTCAGCTTCTCAGCACACACAATTCATTGAGAGTTAATACCTTTATAGTCAACAGATATGAAACAAATGTTTGCAAACTGTCCATACACAAGAACTTATTTTATAGCTTTGGAAAAGTTTTTTTTTTTTTTTAAAGATAGCATACAACTGTTATCAAGGGATGGTGATTTTAAGACATTATTAAAAAAATGTGAAGTAAAATACATTTAAAGTAAAAATGCAATCAAACTAGAACAAAGGACAAGAAATAGTTTAAAGTACGCACACTATAAACAACTAAATCAAAAATAACCACACCACAACTTGACCTCGCAGCTCACAAAGACTCTTTCCAAACCATAACAGACATCAGCCCACAAATCACACATTCTGAAGTCTGATGTAGACTTGAGAATCTTTTAAAGCTATATACATTAGTTGCCATTTTTCATAGCAAAAATGTCACACCTTGTATAGTTCATAGGTTTATATGAGAAAATCAATTACAATGATCCTTAGCAGTCTAGCCACTGCAGTTTACTTTCTACCTCTGTCTATAAGGGACTGGAGTTCTGTTGCAGGGTAAATCTTAAGATTACTTAACTAATAATCTAAATTAGATTTAAAGAGAACAAGTAAATCAAAAGTACTAAAATAAACTATAGAAATTCTTGTTGGTAGAAAAGACTTACTAATATAAATAGATACATAGATGAATAGAGATTGCAAAGCTGAAAATACTCTAAATATTGTTGAGAACATTCACTTGTTAAGATTTCTTCAAACTAGCAATTACATGCGTACACATACAAATCAATCTTTTTAAAACAATTGAATAAAAACAAATACAATGAATATAATAAAATATGTTAAATAAGAATTATCTTCCATGATCTGATATTAACATTAGAATACTTCTAATAGAAATAAAGTCATTTAAACAAGGTGGAATCAATGCATTAACTTTAGCTGCCAATCTAAGTCTTGTTTTTCTTATAATGGTAATAGTTCTTCATCATCTAACAGAAAAAATGAATTTCCCAAACCCAACACAATTTGAGCTATACCTGTAAATATCGCTGTCTGCTTGTTTAATTTTTAATGCATAACAATGTTCATAAACTTTCTGATTTCATTGTGTGACTATCTACCGTGTGTAAAATGCTTCAAAAATATACACAGTGAAATAAATCACACTCACCGATGTGCAAGTATATTTATTTTTACAGCCAATGGTCCTATCAAGAACTTTTACAGTAGCACATGATCCTTTATTAACAGACTTACATTAATAACAAAAATACATGCATGTATCCTCTTTGGTTCCCAGCAAGAAGCTGTGGAATATCCCTACTTTGTCTGAAAAGACCTTAATGTTTAACTTGCATAGTCTCTTGTTTTCAGATGAATGTTTGACAACTACTACTGCTACAAACAAGTGATCATTTTCCTGTAAAGTATTCCAGTTTTTCACAATCACTGCTTTGATAGCTGAAGAACCTAGACCCTAACCAGTACTCACAGCTAACAATCAGTTAGTTGTTTTATTATACTGGGAACCCGACTGTACATTTGAATTTTGTATTTAAATCATTGTGCATACATTCACATTATATGTTAGAACTTGAGCAAATATATCAAATATGTCCTTTTGAACAGTCACTATCACAGACATTTCTTTTATAAAAGCTAACTCTTGATAAAACTAGTGGCATCTGTAATTAGATTAGGTAATCTCCCAGCCTGATGTCTGATCACATTCTTCTTGATTTATTTTATATGACATCTCATGGCATGTAAATAAGTATTAGTAAATATCAGTTTCCTGTGATGACAAACACAAGACAATAGTCATTAAAGACTGAACCTGACTATCAAGAAACTTCATCTCAATTGCAAAATAATTTCCCATTTTCGTTAGACTTTAAATATCTTTGTAAAGCTCTATGGAATGACAACTTTATAATTTCTGACTCCCTTATCCTTTTCAATGATCCTGTTCCTGAAGTAATTCCTTAAAAACAAACATTTTTACTATGGTCTCTCTATAGCAAGGAAAATTGTTACTAAAAATTGGAAATCCCAATCTACTCCTGTTATTAAAGTTGAGTTTATTCATCTTGTGAAATACATTTGGAAGAATGAGATTGCTACTATAAAAGCAAGGAATAACAACACAACTCATCATTTAATTGCTTGGACAAGATTGCCTAATCTGTTAGAGAAATATTACATGTTCTCATATGTATATTGCTTTTTAGTTGTTATGGGCATTGTATATAGTTTATTTGTTTTTTTCTTGTTACTATACTGTTAATTATTGTGTTATAAAATGAATAAAAACATTTTTGGAAGAAAAAAAGAAACTCCATGTCAGTGTAGGTATAGCTTTGGAAAAGTTATTTTTTAATTAGAAGACATACGACTGTTATCAAGAGATGGTGAAGGTGATGATTTTAAGACGTTATCAGAAAAATGAGAACTAGATTGGCAGTGGGGGTTAAATGCATCAAATCCAGCTGGTTTTAATGGATTTTTCTATTAAAAGTATTCTAATTTCAAAATTGCAACAAAGAAGAAAAACTATTTTCATTAGCATCTTTTATACAGACCCTGAAATGTTCCTGTTCAACTGTTTTAAAATTTATTGGCACATTTAATTAATAAGTTGATGAAATTAAAGGAGTACATTTGCATAATTGTTTAATTTAGATGAAATCTTAGTGACAAAAGGGCTCAACAAGATTAAAATACTTTGAGACATGCAGTTACTATGAGTGTTTGTGCTTCTGTGTAGTGTGTGATATATGTGAGTGTGAATGTGTGTGTGTGTGTGTGTGTGTGTGTGTGTGTGTGTGTGTGTGTGTGTGTGTGTGCTTACAGCAAGGGGTCTGTTTTGTTTGATGTGGAGTGGGTGCTTATTCTAGCAGTAGGATATTCTTTGGGAGAAAAAAATGCCTTGCCAATAGGTTCATTTTATGATGCTGCATTGTATCCTCAGGATCATGTTTGTAGAGTTTGCGGTTTTACAAATACGTAAGAGGTCAAGCAGTTTTCAGTTATTGTCTCCCTTGTAAGCCAGACAGATACATTCATAGAGAAGACATTGTAGACAGAATGATGTGACAGAGCTTTTAGATGCCCTATATAGTTTACAGAGTTCATACCTGAGAATTTTTTTGGTTGGCAAATATTGTGTTCATTTTCCTAACTGAACCACCAGATTGGATAGACAAATGCCAAAAGAAACACTGTGAACAATTATGGGTTTAAAACAAATGGTTAGATGGAAACAATAACTTCCTTGGATGTAGAACAGGAAAATAAAGTACTGTGCAGAGGCAATGATAAACACAGTGCTGCCATGTCACACTTGCTTTACAAAAAAAAAAATATTTGACTCCTGGCATGAACAAAAATTGCTTTCACATTTCAATGAATCTAACAAATTTAGTAGTCCTCTTTCTTTAACTTTACTAAGCATTTCTGAAATTATGTAAATATGAAGTATATCCTATTTACAGCAATAACTATTTTGTTAAACCCTTCAGTAGGCTTAGTCTGTTCCTTAATTATGCCCACATTTTCCATGCTGTTCATATATTTCTCATATCCTTCTCAGTTTACTCCTCAAAGGTACTGGACCTTTCTTTGAACTTTTCAGTTTAAACCTCTGAACTTTCTTTGGACCATATACCACTAACACTGCAGCTTCAGTCATAGTATGATAAATGCCAATAAACAGCATAAAGCAGTATATAAATCTTCATAATCCTAAAGAAGTTAACCATCTAGACATATCATCTACAGTGAAAGAATGTATTTACCGTAACAATTTCCCTGAAATGTTACTATGCGACTGTTTTAAAATTGATTGGTGCATTGATCCAAATTGAAGAGACATCAGGTATCTCAGATATAAAGAACTGAACATAGCATTTCTTATATTCATATTCCCATGTGATAATTTTCTGATCCTTTGGTATTATATGATGACAAGAATATGTGAGCAAATTAGAAAATGTTGATGTCTGTTTTTCCCTCTTTCACAGTGATTCAAATGTTTTATGATACATTTCATTACACAACGCACTGATGTCTTGTCTAAACAGCATGTTTTCATGATTTATTTTCAACTTTTTTCCCAAAATTTCAACTAGTTGTGTAGCAGCATCTTTTATGCCTTTATCTTCTACATTTTTTGCTCTGGGCACATTGTCACACAGACCATTCCACAAAAATTTGTTTAGAACCTTGTTTTAATACATGATAACTGTTTGTAAAAATAATGCCTTACTTTACATACTTGAGCAGAGTAAATAACTCTTCAGCAGCTTCTAATGGCTTGATTAATTACATAACATTTACTTTTATCATGCTTATAGCTGTGTGCCATGAAGTACTTATCAATGAAGTACATTTTATGATTTTTATACCTGACAATACTCTTGCGGTTTTCCGTCTTGTATACATCATATACTTTTGTGAAACATTTTTAACAGTGCCAAAATAATGCCACTTGTTAGGCACATATCAGACGCATTTTAATTTTAACTCTAATAATCTTAGATAAATGGTATAACAATTTATTGGCTGTCAGTAAATATGAAACCTTTTTCTCATCACAGCAATACTCGATTTTACTCCTTCTCAAAGCTAAAGTGCATTGTAACATTTCAGGACCTCTTCCTCAATGACATGGAAACATAACACTCTGTTCCTTTTAAGTTTTCTTTGATATTATACTTACTACAAACCCTTAAATCCACAACTTCTAGTGTTTCATGCTAAGTAGCCTGTAAGTTGTTCCATCAGCTCAGAAATGAAAGGAAAATAGTCTGCCTCCAATACATTTTGATACCATGTAAGATGTGGCATATATGAAAGCCAAATAAATGAGATTAAATGATTCCCTTGTTTTTGTTGTTAGCCAGTTTATCGATGCTCAGAACATTTTCACTGAAAGGTCATCAGTATTTTCAGATTTGTTTTTAGACTAATAGAGGGAGAAGGTGAGTCCATCTGTTTTTGCTCTGTTTCTCCCTCTTCTCTGAGAAAAGATATATATATACATGGGTCTACGTTACATGATCGACTGTTACATAGCTGACTTTCATATTACCAAGACAAAATATATATATATATATATATATATATATATATATATATATATATATATAAATATATTTATATATATATAAATATATTTATATATAATATATATATATATATATATATATATATATATATATATATATAAAGATATATAGATATGTGTGTATATGTACATATATATATATATATATATATATATATACGGTTCTCTCTGACTGACTTATAGCGCAGAAGACAGAACCGACAGCGAAGTCCAGAAGACCTCCAGAAGACCCGGAAGACCGACGGGATGAACCATATATATATATATATATATACAGGGTACCTATCAGCAGACCGAAGATGCATGTTTTCGAATGCACCTTGGTCGAACTGACAAAACCGAAACTGCAAAATGTCAAAGCGGCATGTAAGCAAATTCTTTCCCTAGGAAAGAATTTGCTCGGCCGCTTCGGTACTTTGCCATTTTCGGCACTGTAGTGCCGTCTTGGAGTTAGTATATTCAAGTATGGGGGGTGTGGGAGCCGAAGCCCCCCACTTAATCTCATGTTTTAATGTGCTTTCTTTCTTTCTTTTTTTTTTTTGTTGGAATAGCGATTTGGAAAAAAATCGCTGTTCTGACAGTTCGGTTTTGTAAGCTTTCGCTTACATGGGGTCGATTAATCACCGTTCGTTTACCTAAGCATTCGGTGATCTAATATAGACCCTATATATATATATATATATATATATATATATATATATATATATATATATATATGTATGTATATATATATATATATATATATATATATATATATATATATATATATATATATATATAGTTCCCTTTCAGAAGGTCTACCGGCTGAAATCTCGAAAAGCATATGGCCAAAGCCATATGCTCAATTTCAGAAGCTCGACCTTCTGAAAGGGAAAGAAAAAACCCAAGAAAACACAAAACAGTGCTTCTGCAAGGGGGCAAGCCCTATGATCTTTCTGTCATTCTTCTGAATTTATATGCCAATGTCATGGTCGTACTTAAATATAATCCCTCTCAATCAATAATCCAAATCTGATTTGAGAATCACTTGCTAAACAGTTTGTAAAACAATTTAAACTTCTGTTCAGCCTAATAAAATGAAAAGTATATTTTGGTACCCATCAGAAACTTGCTAAATCTCCATCAACTCTTAATATTGTTAAGACTATAAAAGGAACCCAAATGAAATATTAGCAGATCCTCAACTTCCAACCCGATATAGAACAAAATAAAAAACATAAATAAATTCCTCTCTTTACTACTTTCAGCTCAGAACCATCTTCTTGCTTCTCAAATCCAGCTGGAGTAGCTATTGGAAAAGGAATGCTTTTTTGCTAGATGAATATGGCCTTCCCGTTTTTATCTCAGTTTCCTGTAAGAACATGTCCACAACACAGGTAATCTAATCACAAATAAAATATGTCACCTCCCACTTCCCTTTCACACAGATTAACACTGCCTCACTCTCAGTAAAGAGAAACAGTTAGCAGATTTCTTGCTTGGCTCATTTTTCTTCAGACTTTCGCCATCTAGAACCATACACTTCACTTACTGTAAAGCTCACCACAAAAACAAACAAACCACCTTTGTCCTCGACCCTAGGTAATCTTATACTGGCCCAACTGGACGAACTCCTGCCACCAATTTTCTTTCCACCAACCACCAATTTTCAGTTACAGCACCTAAACTCTGAGAATCCATTCCACTTCTTCTGAAAGAGCTCTTATCCAGCTCCAATTTAAGACCACAGTTCAGAACAATTCTCCTCAAACAAGCTCAGTGTAAATGCTTTTGCACTGGCCACAACATTTCCTAACCTGCCCTACCTTGTTGTTCATTCCGTTAGTGTACTTACCCTCCTTGCCTTTTCCCAGAAATGTAAGGCATATTTTCTTTTCTGGATCTCCTACACAAGCTTACATCAGTAACAGGCAGAAAAAAAAAAAAAGTGATTGACATAATGCTGGATGCTGGTTCCTATAGGAGTCACTGTCGGTGTGTTTTCTAAGTGTGTGGCTGCATTGATTGGAGGACTTGCCCTGCTGGAAGATAAAAAAAAAATAAACATTTGCTTTTTACCCTTTTGAATATTGGACATTTTTTTTTTCCATTTGTCCTTTTGGAACATTGAATTTCAGGAAGTCAGCGTTTCATAGTTGAATTGCCTGTTTCTTCTGGAATGTAAAACCTGCTGGCTACTGTGTTTGCAAATTCTTTGTACATTTTATGCCATTTCTCTTTTGGAGGTGAATTCAAAACCTACTAGTTTCAACTTATTTGTAACTACAATTAAAATACATATTATTCATCAACTCTACTTTCTAGAGGAAGATGTGTCAAAACTTGTTTAGTGCAATGTGTAAAATTTGTTTTCTAGTTTTACTCAATTTTATAAATGTCTTTATATGGCTGTATTCGCCTGACCTGTACCAGAAATTGATCTATGATGATCAGTGCATTGCCATGGTAAACACACGTAAATAAAAATAAATAACTAAGTAAACAGGATCCTTCTTTCCAGTTCTCACCATGATGTTACTGACATGACAGCCTGCTTCTCTTTGTGGGACATTCATTCTGTATACCTTCATGGCGAAGGTAAGGGTTACAGTGATTCACAAAAGGTGATTGGGTCACCTCAGCTTTCCAGTACATGTTTTGCTTGTCTTGTGATGGAACCCATGCTGAAGAATTACTAAACCCAGTCCCTGCATAACCTTCAAGGTCTTGTACATATCCTTAGAGATTAGTAGCTGGTAATCAAGAGACATCATCCATTATAGCTGTTTTATGAGTCTGAATTTGTATTCGTGGACAAAAGTAAATATTGTAAATCAAAATTCATTGTGTTTAGCAAACTTTTAGTTCTGATTATCTTTAATATTTTAGGTCAGGCTGACAATATTGCTCTCTTTGTTGAATGTCTGAGAGGCAAAGTCTTCTTTATATGAATCTATATCAGCTGTGTCAACTGTTGTTGCAAAAGTTTGACATTATTCATCCAATGGCTGTTTTGTTTACTAATACAAATATGTGCTCACATCTGTGTGTGTGTGTGTGTGTGTGTGTGTGTGTGTGTGTGTGTGTGTGTGTGTGTGTGTGTGTGTGTGTGTGTGAAATAGAAGGTTTTGTTTAAAAATGTATAGAAAACAGTGTTTGTGCAATGCATGCCAGAAAAGTATGTCATGTTGTCTGTGCCCATTGTTTATATTAACATCAGTTATTCAAAGTAACATAATGTTTCTACTAGAGAAAAAAGACATATTTTGTAGTATACATGATTCTTGCAAAAATGTGGGCTGCTACAAACATCTGCAGTATCATCTTCAGAATGAATAGCTAAATCACTACTAAAGTAGTGATTGTTCCTGTATAATAGTCAATAAATACCATTTTATTTTAACTCAGAGTACTTTCACTGTAAAACAATATGACTGTAAGAAATTAACTAATTTATATTGACAGTCAGATTATAAGAAGCTGTGATACTTTAATTTCTGTACAACGCAGTATAAAACAGTCTTATGTCATAGACTTGCTGATAGTATCTAGTCATCTATTTAAAATATAGCTTAGTTAATCAAAAATGTGCTTCATTTTGGAACAGCTGGATTTGGAGAATTACAGTTATTTGTGACAAGTACTGTCTTCTGCCTGAACACGGACAATGTAGAATTACAAAGAACGATAATGCATCCAGGCCTGTAATTTAGTAGATGATGTAGATGACTGCAGATAACTGTGAAGTCTTTGATTTTCTTAAAAATTCACCTGGCTTGTTAAATAAAACAAAATTCTAAATAGATACATGTGAAAGGTCCTGGTACTGACAATCCGTAATGATGAGTAATTTCAACCAGTCTTAACAAAACTTGGTCCAAGTAATTATCATCAAGGAAGCAGATAAGCAGTCAGTTATTCCAATTGTTTGTCAAACTGAAAACATTGCTAGCAGCCGGTATCATTTTCCTCATTTTCTCCCTCATCTCTAGCTTTGCGGGATCACAGTTTTGCATGCGCGCGTGCACGCACACACACACACACACACACACACACACACACACACACACACACACACACACACACACACACACACACACACACACACACACACATATATATATATATATATATATATATATATATATATATATATATATACATACACGTATATAGATCTCCTTCAGCAGCTTGAAGTTTCAAAACTTCTAAGGGCCTAATGGTTAAGGTGTTTGCCTTACAAACACAAAGTGCAGGGTTTGAGTCTCACAAAGGATAATTGGCTAGGCTTAAAATGGCTCGCAAGGGCAGTAGGCTTAGTATGAATCTATGAACCTATGAACCTATAACGTCAACCAGCTGAGACCAGAAGATTGAAGTTCTGAAACTTTGAAAATTTTGAATGGAGATCGCCGTACAGCACGGAAAAGATATATACCATTTTCCTCACTGTAATGTGTCATGGAGTTGATATATTTATTTAGCAGGGGATGTGGGGGGGGTGGGTGCGGAGGGGGGCTTGCCCTCATGCAAAAATGTAAAAAAGAAAATATTTTTTTTATTTTGTTTTCAAAGTTTCAAAACTTTGATCTTCTGTTCTATGGGCCTACTTCAAATACAACATCACCGAGATGACATAATTGAAACCTAACTCAAAGGAACAACCACAATGCGGAAGGATTACTCAGGGTAAGTATCCAGTTGGTCACCATTTAACAACGAAACATACCAAACTATCTCAAACCCAACCAGGTGGAGGGCTATGCCCCCCCCATGTGGGGGTCTGTTCCCCCCATACCTTCCCTAACTAAATATACCAACTCTGGGATCACACTATAGTGGGGAAAAGGGCAAAGTGCTCCTTCTTCGCCACCTGGATGATGCTTACCTGTGAAATCATTCAGCATTGTGGTCATTCATTAAAGTCAGGTTTCTGCAATGTTGTCTCTGTAATGTCATTTTCGAGTAAGTGGTCTTTGTTTATTTGAAATCGACCCATATATATACACACATAAACACACACACACACACACACACACACACACACACACACACACACACACACACATACATATATATATATATATATATATATATATATATATGATACACACACACACACACATACACACACACATACATAGTTTGAGGGCTTGGGGGATTGATTCCATGTCATTAGGTACAGTTTGACAAACTTGGGAGTGTTGCTGTGCTGGCTGGCTAGGGACCTTCTAAGAATAAGCTGGTCAAATGATTTGTAATTATTCATAGTGGAGCCAAAGAAGTAACTTGTTTTAGAATAAAAATAATTCTATGTTACAAAATTAAGTTAACTTCACTCTTATAGATATAAGTTTCATTTATTTAAAAAAGGGGAAAAAAATGCAACTGTCGATGAGGCATACGCTCTTATGATCTTCTTTTAAATGTCCAGTTACATAATAAAGAAGTTGAAGGCAGACAGTTACATACAATGTATATTTAGTTCATTGTGCTATGCTGTTAAAAAACTGAAGTTGTTTAATGATGTACTGTTCAACCCTCTCCTGCTGTGTAGAGAAATAAAGCCCTAATTGTGACCTGGATGACTTGGGTTCAGTTCCTGGGCATGGAAGCTGGAGTGATCAGGAAGATTTTAGTGAGTAATATACATCTCGCCTATCCTGGTGGGGGCAGAGTGTTGATTTGCTGCTTGGGTGAGACTCAGAGGGGGTCTGGGATGGATGGATGCACATGCTGCTATTAATAGCCATGTAAATGATGGAGCAATCATGGGCCCCATAGACTAGCATTATTAATTTAGCACCTAAAGAAGTTGGCAAGGAAAGTTATGAGCTCCTGGGGCTGGGGCGAAGAGCCAGCTGTCTGCCTGGATTATGGCCTTGTGATCAGCTCTCACCTTAAAGGAGAACATATGACCAAGAGATTGTTCTTGTCCCCACAAATTAAAAATGAGCTGCACAGGTTGCTGGAGGCAGATGGTCAGCAAGCAAGAAAGGCTTTAAAAAAATTGCACTGCTTTTCACCGTGATATACAGCAACTGAACAGAAGATATTGTTTAGGATTCAGAAGAGTTTATTTTACAAGTAGTATAGCATTTATGACTAATAACAAGAAGCTAGCTTCCCTAAAGAAAACTGCAGTATGACTACAGATGGTAAAAACAAACAAAGAAGTTACAGCATGGAATGTAGAAAACTGTCAGCATTAACCATAAGACTTGGTTTGTGATTTTTTTCCATGAATGGCAGATGTCATAATTTCTTGTTAAGATCTGACTGACTCAGCATAAATATATACTTATTGGGACAAGGAAAGGTCGAAAATTATGTTTAATTTTGTTTTATATTGGAACTCTCTAGAAGAGAAGTATTTATAAATTCACATTGTTTTCTGATGGTGGGCTATAAAGCACATCCTCTCCAACTTTTGCAATTCAGCATAAGAAGAAAAACTGACATTTTTTTCTACATAGTAGGCAACTGGTGACTAAACATTCTTACTCATTATGATTTCAGCATGTGTACCTTGGTATGCAACTTTTTTTAGTCAGAGAATGCATCACAAAATACCTTTTGCTGAAACTGAATGTCAGTGAACATCCTTTATCTATGCACAGTTCATGCAATTTCTTAGCGATCTGGAGTTAATACAGCCAAAGTATTAGGGCATGGAGGAAGAAGGAAAACTTTACCTGTAACTGACTTTTGGTATTTGAATAAGAACAATGAGGTTTTCAGTCTGACTGCTTGGTTGGGGACTGTCCATGATATATTGTGAAATACTGTGCTTCAATAGTATTCTGCTGGACAGGTCGTATCAGGCCATTGTAGTAGTAGCATTTATGATCACAGCACTGACCTCCTGTAGAAAATGTAGCCACTGCTGTTTTTTTTTCTGTGTAACTTTCAGCAATAGTAATCAATTAGTTTTTCACTTTAAAAGAATCATGAAATAAAAGTAATGAAACAATTATATTTTTTGTTATCCATGGAGGGGTGCTACATCAACTGCTTTCAATATAATTTAATATAGGGGGACTGCTACCACTACAATTGAATGTGAAGGTGGCTGTAACCACTCCCCCTAAATGTGACAGTATGACTGCACCACTGCTATCAATGTGACACCCAAATTGCAGGATGCCACACACAAACATCAAGGTTGCCTGTACTGATGGAGTTGGTGAATCCTACTATGACAAGCAGAGGTGAAATAAGTAAAAGAAATTCGAAACAAGCCTGGTTCAGTATGTTGTTTTCAAAGTACAGCCTGGCTAAAAGATCATAAAGGGAATATGCATTATTGTCCCAAGTATGAGCTTCCAACATCTACGCACATATACAGCTGCACACAGGCCACTTACAGAGCTGAGATTTCATACCGATACTGCCAATCACCCATCTTGCCCCACTCTCTGTGAACCAATGTCTTCCACTACAACTTTTCTACAGTGTTTTTTACACAAATTACATGCTACTATTAAATCAAACTAAAACAAACTAAATATAATATACTAATTAATATTTCTTTAAATGGCAGTAGTTACAGCAAACTAATGGAACCTGTGTGCCATACTGCTTGCTAACCAGCAGTGTAAATAATATCACCCTCTTTTCAGATAAATAACAGTGCATACACTTAAATAAATACCAGCCACAGGAGTTTAAAAGTAAATGCATAAATATTATCTAAATAATTAATAGTGCAACTTCACATTAAACGAAATGCAGGATGGCACACAAGGAAGTCAAATAAAAGGCAAAACAAATAATACAGAAAATATTCCTGAGCTGACCACCACGGAGCTAAAAGATAGCGTTGAAACCTTAATGTTGAAAATTTAAAACTTTAGGCCTCTCCTCGACTAGTTTAGACCAGTTTACAGGCTCTGCTATATTCTGGGCTGTGGTGTAGTTCCTGTGTTGTCCATTACCTTACTTGGATAGAAGGAAGTTTCTTTGCTCACCAGTGGGAGTGGGGAGCCTTGAGCAGCCTATCTGTCCCTGAAGGAGTGACCTCAGCACAAGAGCTGTAGTAATTGGTTGTTTTGGACCATTTCTAGCTCTTTTGAAGTTCCCTGCATATAATCTGCCTCAGAGCGTTTTTTTCTGGCTATACTACTCAGAGACAGCTCCACGTGGTCCTGCAGAGTGGTCCTAGCTACAGAGAACTGAGAAAAGCGACTACTTTCCTGATTTAAGTATTTTTTTCTGTTTTTTTACTTGGAATACCTTCTCTTGCTTATTTTGAACAAGCTTATACTGTTTTTTTAACTGTTTGCTGCATTATATAGTATCTGCACTTAAAAGTTTACCTGGTAGAAAATTGGTCGAAAATCTGTTGTTTGTTTGTTTAATTTAACTGTTGAGGCTGCCCACTAAAGTGTGCTAGCCTGTGTAACTGATTTATTACTGCCTTCTGTATTTCTGTGTGCTTTCTATCTGAAAAACAAAAAAAAATAAAAAAAATAATCCTTGTTTTCCCACTTCTCCTCAACTAGTTTAGACCAGTTTACAGGCTCTGCTGTATTCTGGGCTGTGGTGTAGTTCCTGTGTTGTCCATTACCTTACTTGAATAGAAGGACGTTTCTTTGCTCACCAGTGGGAGTGGGGAGCCTTGAGCAGCCTATCTGTCCCTGAAGGAGTGACCTCAGCACAAGAGCTGTAATAATTGGTTGTTTTGGACCATTTCTAGCTCTTTTGAAGTTCCCTGTTTAAAATCCGCATTTGCGCTTTATGCTGATTGTATAGCGAGCCAGTTAAACAGGGTTAAACTTTTTCTGGCTCCAAGTCTGCTCTTCAAATTTTCCCTTAGAAAGCTCTACTCTTAGATTAACCAGTATACTCGTTATATTATAAGCCTAGCACTTGTTCTCAAATCTTCTCTTCTAAGTAAGCACTCTCAAACTTAAGTAGCACTACATCCACCTATCACCCCAACCACTTCCCTTAAAGGCACAGCACTCTCTTAAAAAATTCTAGCATGTCGAGTGGTAGATTGCTAGCATCTTCTCCTGCTCAGCTGGTTAATCTGGGAATCTTGAGACAATGCAAAATTGTTTCATGTACACAGACAACCCTCTCCTCCTCCCAACAAACACAAATACATGTGAGAGATGCAACTATATAGCCAAACTGGAGGCTGAACTCTCTCAACTCAGGACTGCCAAGACCAGACAGGAGGAGAAGTTAACCACACACACAACAAACCCAGTCACACATAGACCTACCCAAACTGCAAATCAAACACATAATAACACAAAAACATACACAGAGGATCAATTAAAAAACTTACCAAAACAACAGAGGATCCCAAAGTAGACACCCAAAAATCCACCACCTCAAAACATAACACATGCAACACATACTTCAATAAATCAGTGTGTCAATAAATCACAGCCCTTAAGGCCAAACACTATGCCTGATACACTAGTGATAGGTGACTCTATAGTCAGACACACTGACGTCCCACTTACCAGGCTGAGCAAGGAGAGGGTAATGGTAAGCTGCCTATCAGGGGCTAGGATCCACCATATAACACACGCACTCAGGTCACTCAAAAGCACATACAAATATGACTCCGTCATTGTCCATGCTGGCATGAGTGACCTGAGACGTACCTCCTTGGAATACATGAAAAGAGACATAGAGGAGCTCTCTGATTATGTAACCCAGGCTGGTATGACCCTGACCCTGAGCAGCATCTTGCCCTCACCAAGAATGATGCCACAATACAAAGACAAGATGATCAGCTTTAATAATTGGCTCAATGTCTCAATGTCAATTGACAATGTATGTCTGCTTGGGATGACATGCTGGCAAGCCACACTGCTTCACAAGGGACGGCTTGCACCTGTCACCACTGGGCTTCTGGATATTGGCTAAGGCTCTTGCCACCCCCATAGTGCCTTTTTTAGGCAAGGCTCAAAAGACGAACCCACCTCCTTAGAAAACAAAAATGGAAAAAAATTAAGAGTAATGCTGCTCAACGCCAGAAGTCTAAATCTCGAGATGCAGGCTCTCGAAGCACTCTTCAGTATGGAGAACATCGATGTCTGTGCAGTAACTGAGACCTGGTTCAAGGCTCCTGAGTGCACCCTAGCGCTACCAGGCTTTACCTCGTATCATGCTTTTCTGCCCCAAAACTCGGGCCGAACCACAAAGGGAGGGGGAGTGTCTATATTCATCAAGGATACCCACACCTCCAGGTTAGTGGCAACTCATGAAGCATCGGAGACCATCCAGGTGCAGCTAACCATAGGCAAAACTGCTATACAACTGGTTGCATGTTACAGACCACCCTCCCAATCTCAAGAACCCCACTCAGCCTTCTTGAAGACATTGGAAGATATGAATGTCTCACCAAATACCATCATATTGGGAGACTTCAACTACCCTAACATAGACTGGGTGCACTATTCTAGCCCTAACACCCTAGTCCAAAGGTTCCTGGAATTCATAAACTCAAATGCAATGGAACAGCTAGTCACCTCTCCCACAAGGGGGGATAATATACTAGACCTGATCATCACAAACATGGGGACAAAATGCTCCACACCGGAAGTATTCAGCTCACTGGTGAGATCTGACCACAAACTAATCACCCTGGATATACATTTACCACCTCCACCCCCAGCACAAAAGATTACAGTGAGAAACTTCTCAAAAGCCGACTTTACACTTCTTAAGACTGAGATGGTATCATTTAAGCCCACAGGGCCAATGGAAACCACATCCCACAATGCTGAATCCTACACAAATGCTTTCTACGGACATCTCCAAGAATGCATGGATCGTGCAATCCCAAATAAAACCAAGACCCTCTCCACCAAAGGAAAGTGTCCTGTCTGCTGGACCCCAGCCATAAACAAATTGTATAACAAAAGAAGGAAGCTACTGCAAGACAGAGAAAAATCCCATAAAGGGAAGGCATCTCTGATCAGCACTAGTAGAAAGCTACGTTCTCTCATAAAAACATCCAAGGCCAACCTTGAGGTAAAAATCGCCAATGACACTAAAGATAACCACAAGGCATTCTTCAGTTATGTTAGAAACCTGGGTGGAAACCTTCAGATATGCTCAGAGTTAGTACACAATGACAAAAAATTTACCGAACCCACAGATATTGCCAACATTCTGGCAGACAGGTTCAGTGCAAATTTCTCCCCTCCCTCACCTTCAAAAGAAGAAATACTTATCCCTGCTGAATGTAACCTCCCTGTCATCTCTGATGTCCAGGTGAGAACTGCCCTCAGCAAAGCAAAAAACACAGCATCAATGCAACCTGATGGTATCCCCAGCTGCGTGATACGTGAACTCCAAGAGGAGCTAAACCCGCATATAAAAAATGCTATTTAACCTTAGCCTTACTACAGGATATGTACCTGAACACTGACATACAGCAACAGTGGTTCCACTCCACAAGGGAGGCTCCACTACAGACCCTGGGAACTACCATAAGCTTAACCAGCCTGGTCTGCAAAGCTATGGAAAGAATTATTATGGAACTCATAAACAATGACATTGGAGACCTACAGACACTAGATCCCACCCAATTCGGCTTTGTAAAGGGCAGATCCTGCCTTTTGAACCTGGTTGACTTTTTCAAAACAGTCACTAGAGCCATTGATGAGGGCAAGGCAGTCCATACAGCCTACCTGGACTTGGCTAAAGCCTTCGACACAATACCCTACTCAGGCATCATAGACAAGCTAAACAGCTTAAATGTAAATCCATATGTCACAAGATGGGTTGCAAACTGGCTAAAGAACAGAACCCATAAAGTCAAAATTGCGGGAGCCATGTCAGACTCAAAGCCAGTCACAAGTGGTGTCCCACAGGGCTCTGTCCTGGGACCCCTCTTGTTTGGCATTTACTTCTCAGATGTGAAAGCAAACATGGGAGGGTTGTGGCTGACAAAGGTCGCAGATGACTGCAAACTAGGTGCCATAGTCGATACATCAGCTGACACATACTTCCTACAGAAAGGCCTCACCGAAACGGACAACTGGTGCCGGAATCATGGCCTTAAACTGAATGCCAAGAAATGTATAGTCATCCCCTTTGGGAAAAACAAAGTACCCACAAATTATCACATAGACAGTAACCCACTGAGTACAGAAAAATTAATCAGAGACCTGGGGACCCAAGTTGATAGTGACCTCTCATTTGACACCCACATTGCCAAAGTGGTTAGAAAGACTTTCTACCTTGCCCACCTTATCATGAAGGGGTTCACATCCAGATCAAAGGAGGTCATCGTACCCCTATACTCCTCCCTTATCAGGCCCATGATTGAGTACAATGCCCCATTTGGTATGTACCTCACCCAGCACTTAAAACAGCTGGAGAGACCCCAGAAGTACCTCACCAAGAGGATCAAGGGCCTCCAACATATGGCATATGCTACCAGGCTAAAGAAACTCCAGCTCTATTCAGTAGCATACCGCCTGCTCAGAGGTGATCTGTGCCTGACATACAAGGCCATGTCCAACCAGGAATTGATGGACATGCTCCAACTCAAAAAATCTAAATCCACTAGAACCATGAGAGCCAAAGATTTAAACCTCAGTGCAAATATGAATAGAACATGCTGGAGGGACAGATTCATAACTCAGAGGCTTCCCATACTCTGGAACAGAATCCCAGTTCATGTTAGGCAGAGCCCCTCACTGACTCTCTTCAAGAGAAATCTTGACGAGTGGATGGGAGATCGTAGGTTTACCCCGGGGGGTCACCCCTGTGTCGCTACTTGACAGAGGCACAGTAAACTAATTTTAATAAGCATAGGGGGTCTTCAATGTGTCACTACTAGACAAAGGCACAGTATTCTAAATTTATTCTGTACACCTTAGTACCACTACATGGGGTGGCGAAAGCCACATCCCTAAGGCTAGGCTTACAAATGCCCCAGGGCAGATAGCCTAGTACTAAACTGTGAAACTATGAATAAAACTTCATTTAAAACCAAAGGGTAAAAAAGAAGAAAAGCGCTTTCAACCTATTCAAGCCTTCTTCAGTTCAGTGAACTAAATAAAGCCTAAAGTTTTACATGTTCAACATTAAGGTTTCAACGCTATCTTCTAGCTCCGTGGTGGTCAACTCAGGAATATTTTTTATTTTTTTATCACTTGTTTGCATCTGGGAAGACTTTTAGCAGCTAAGGAAGTTTTTTTTCTGCCATATAAATAATATGGATGCAGTCATAAAAAGAAAGCTCAAGATATACATGTTCCTTGGACATTTTACTGCAGAAACACTGACCCTAGATACATTGATAAGCAGTACTCCCACATGGATCCAGACAAATACTTTTCCCTTAAGAAGATGGGAGAAACTTCTAGTATTCAGCTTCATGCTGGTCAGTTTGCCTGGTTTGAGTATTTCGGTGTTGAGTTCAAGCTATGGAATATCCAGCAAGAAACAAGTACAACTCACATTAATATTAATGGTTACATAGCTATAATTCAGTGACAGTGAGGGCAGGTGTGTCTTTAAATAAACATCTGTAAAGCTGAACATCTATTTCCACTTAAAACTCAAACTCCAGCACCATTTTCCAAGCTTGGTGTACCATAACCTTTTCTAACACGTTTTCTGTTGATTTATAGCATTGGAGCACAATATCAATCATGCCTTCTCATACCTAATATGAAGACTGAATATTCAGAAAAGAACATATAACATCTTCTCTCCATACCACCTTCGCTATTAAGAAATGCAACAGCCCAAGCTTCTCATTTTTAGGCTCCAGAATCAAGAAAGTCATACTACCAGACATAAGAAATTCCAGAATCCCTTCAGAGCTCAAATAATTTTAAAAAGCTTCTACTAAAGTAGCAGAATGCTGCTACCTTTCCAAATACAACATTACTTAAATGTAAGTCCTTATATTTCTACAAGTATATGAAGTGAAATTTGCACAGCATCAGTTCTCTGATGCACAAGATGCTGAGAAGCACATTGCCAATCACTGTTTTCCATAGGAAATTCTTAGAGTGCAACTGATAAGTGCATGGCGGCAGAGATTCACTTCTCATGGGAGATTTCTCCCTTCTTTGACTTGGTGCATCTATGGAGTTGGTCAAGTTTGGTGATAAGGTTGGCTTACCCACCAGAAAAAAATAATATCTTCAGTTAACTTTTTCACCCTTCTGTATTTTGTGGATGAGGTTTTTGTTGTTTTTCATGCTCAGGAATCAAAGATTCATAGGAAAACTCCTTCTAAAATCAATCAAACTACATTGAAGAAGTTCTTGATTCGAGTACAGGCAACTCCTCTCTAAGCTCCTTGATCATTGCTTCAACACAAAACCTTTCACTTTTCACCACAGAACTCTTTCGGTCCTTACCCTTCTCTGTTCAGCTCTTCCTTTCCCATCTGACTTTTAGTCTTTACATAAGACACTTTCTTTTCTATAATGCATTTCACTTACTTCAACAATTTCACCATTTCATTTTTGTTTTCTGTTCCTACTCATTACACTGTATGTTCCCCCAAATGTCTTCTGCCTCTCCTTTCCTTAGTATACACTAAGCATATCACCTCTCACATAACTGGATGCTGGTTCTCTTTATTATATTATTTTTATATCCATTGTAAAAATCTTTTTGCCAATCTATATTTATTGAAAATTGCAATACCTTTTAAGTATCTCTCTTTAACAGATTTATGCATGCATCAACAAGCTTTGCCTTAATTGCTTGAAAAAAACTTTTAAAGCTTATTTTCTCCTGTTATTATTTTGAGTTTTCATATCCAGTCTGAGCCTGAAAACAGGTCCACATGGATTGGCATTGTACCAATTTAAATAAACAAAAATAATAAATAAAAATCCACTACCTGCATCATGGGGATTGGAATCATCATTTTATAAACATTGAATGAATTTAGTAATGTACAATGTTGCTCACATTTACTATCTTGAAATGCTTGATTTTGTTTGACAGATTCACAATTTCATTTAATAGCAAGAATGACTAATTATTTGATACCTGACAATGACCCAGATATGCATACTGATACACAGTGCGGCATTATCATTCGATGCACTAGTAACATGATGAGCCATAATAAGTGTTGATATCATACTGGATTATAATGTCATTTTCTTAAACATGACATCATCATTAGATGGACTATTTTAATCATGATGGCCTTATCACTTCATTCTCCAATACAGCATTAAATAATATATCCCTTTATTCTGAAAATCAGCTTTATCCATATAACCCCAATAATTAACCTCAGCAGAAATGAGAACATGATCCATTAATGCCATGAGGTCATCCATTTCATGGCATGTACATAAGATGCATGCAGAGGGTAATAATGAAAGGCAAGAACTGTGACACCTAATGTGAGTTGTATGAGAAATAAAAGGCGGTAGAAACTTACTTTAGTAGAATGTTCAACACAGATAAATAGTTTTTTTTATTTTTATTTATTTATTTAACATTTGTTGATCGAAAAAGTCTGACTAGGACAGAGCCTATTTTAGGTGAAGGCCCGGGGATGCATGTCTTTGGAATGTGGGAAGAAACCGGAGGAAGCCCACATGAATGCAGAGAAGACATGCAGACTCCACACAAAAGGCACCCCAGCCAAGAATCAAACCAACCTCTTGCTGTGAGGTGACAACATTAATCAGTGCACCACTGCACCGCAACTCATCTTAGACACTTATTAGCATTATATAGAAAAAGTCAATGATAAACATCATTCTGCAGTCCCGGGTTTGATTCAAGCAGTGTCTGTTTTGGTACTGGGTGACTTTGGACCACTCACTTAGACTGAAAACATTCCTGAATGTCTTTGAAAAGACAAAGGCCCAATCACAATACCAGTAGATTGCCAGGCACCCAGTATTACTGCTGCACAGGTTAAAACAGCACTGTCCTAGGCCAAGAATACAGCTTCTATGGGACCTGACTATATCCCTGGCTGTGTTCTACATAGATTCATTGTTTCATAGGTTGGTACTGGGCTATCTGCCCGAAGGCATATATTAGCCCAGCCACGTTGTGCGGTATTCACCACCCCATTTAGTAGTTCCCTAGACCCTTGTACTAGCAGCTAGTACCCTTGGCCCCTATCTAGTAGTGCTGTTGGTGTGATCCCCGGTGTGAACTTTCTGTTACCCATCCACTCATCAAGGTTCCTTTTGAAGAGTGATAGTGAGGGGCTCTGTCTTATGTAGATCGGGACCCTGTTCCATAGTAAGGGAAGTCTCTGCGAAGGGAATCTATCCCTCCAGCATGTTCAATTCATTATTGTGTTGAGGTTTATATCCCTAGAGTGTGTAGCTCGAGTAGATTTTGTTTATTAAGATGGAGCATGTTCAACAATTCTGTTTTGGACATGGCTCTGTACATTAGACAGAGAGCACCTCTGAGAAAGCGGCATGCAACAGAGAACAGTCTTAGCTTTTTCAATCGTGCTGCATAGGGCAACTGTTTGAGGCCAGTAATCCTCTTGGTTAGGTACCTTTGTGGTCTCTCTAGCTGCTGGAGATGTCTAGCCAGGTACATTCCAATTGGTGCATTGTACTCAATAATGGGCCTGATGAGGGAAGAGTAGAGGGGCACCATTACATCCTCAGATCTTGATGTGAACCCTTTCGTGATCAGATGGGTCACATAGAAGGATTTCCTAACCACTTTGGCAACATGGTTATCAAAGCAAAGCTGACTATCTACTTGGGTCCCTAGATCCCTTATTTCTTCTTCAGATTTCAGGAACATGAACTACAGAGTGAACTGGTACCTCACTTGTGTGCCCTGTTTAATCACAGCTTCACCTCAGGCTTTGTCCCTACTGAATGGCACACTGCTATAGTCATCCCTCTCCACAAAGGAGGAGTGACTACAGACCCTGGGAACTATTGCTCCATTAGCCTGACAAGTCTGATATGCAAAGCTATGGAACACATCATCATGGACCTAATAAACAAGGATATAGGGAATCTCCAAACTCTGGATCCCACACAGTTTGGTTTTGTGAAGAATAGATCATGCCTGCTCAACTTGGTCAACTTCTTTGAGTCAGTCACCAAAGCTATGGATGAAGGCAAGGTGGTTCATACAGCCTACCTTGATCTGGCCAAAGCCTTTGATACCATTCCCCACTCAGGAATCATAGAAAAAATCACTAAGCTAGGTATCAACCCCTATATCACTAGGTGGGTTGCAAACTGGCTCACAGATAGAACCCACAGTGTGAAAGTAACTGACTCCAAGTCAGACTGCCAGCCAGTCATGAGTGGAGTCCCACAGGAATCAGTCCTGGGTCCTCTCCTGTTTGGTATCTACTTCTCAGAAGTCAAGGCCAACACGAAGAGACTCTGGCTGACAAAGTTCGCAGACAATTGCAAGTTGGGAGCCATTATTAACTCCACAAGTGATGTTGACATCCTACAGAAAGGCCTCACTGAGAACAATGACTGGTGTCACAACCATGGCCTTAAGCTCAATGCCAAAAATGTGTTGTCATCCCCTTTGGGAAAAACCCAGTTCCCATGAATTACCACATTGATGGTAGTCCACTGAACGCAGAAGGCATTATAAGAGATCTTGGAACACATGTTGACAGCAACCTCTCTTTTGACCACCACACTGCCATCTTATTACTAAGGGTTTTGCAACAAGAAAGAAAGAGGTCATTGTCAGCCTCTACTCTTCCCTCATTAGGCCAGTCATCGAATACAATGCTCCATTTGGCATGTACCTCACTAGACACTTACAACAACTGGAAAAGCCGCAAAAGTACCTCAAAAAGAGGATCCTAGGCCTTAAACAGTTGTCCTATATGGACAGACTCAAAAAACTCCAACTATTCTATGTCTCAAATCGCCTACTTAGAGGCAATCTCTGCTTGACTCATAAAGCCATGACTGACCCAGCTCTGTTAGAAATGTTACATCTAAAGAAATCCCAATCCCTCCACACCACACTCCCCAGAGACCTCAACCTCATTACCACAATCAACAGAACATGCTGGAGGGACAGGTTCATAACCCAGAGACTGCCCATGCTATGGAATAGACTTCCCATACGTGTCAAACAGAGCACCTCATTGGCCCTCTTCAAGAGAAATTTTGATGGGAAATGAAATATTCACCCCGGGGATCAGTCCAGTGGCTCTACTCGACAGAGGCACTGGAAACTAAGTTCAGGTGGCATGATCCCAGGGTAATCCTATGGGCTAGGCTTGTAAAGGCTCCAGGGCCATTAGCCTAGTACACACCTATGAACCTATGAAACTATAAATATTGTTTAGATTATCCATACCAGCAGTTAATTTAATAAGCCCTTTTAAATCAAAGTGTGCTATATTTGTAGAAAGTTAATGCAGAATAGGATGTCGTAAGTTATCTAATTTTTGTTACCATTGATGAGAAGTATTAATACTTAGCTTTGTATCTCAACCCAAAAGTAGAAAAGTCACACAACAAGTCAATTAGTAAAAGGAACGAGAAAAACCTACCTTAAACCTCCTGTAATAGAGGTCCGTGGGAAACATCCAAATGATGACTTAAGGGCATCAAATGTTTCAGCTATATGGTTTCTAAATATCCATGACTTTTTACTTTTTCTTTTTTAGTCTTTCTGAATACATTCAGGCCAATAATGTCAGATCCTACAAGTTATGGAAATGCATGCCAGCCTTCTTGTATGACCTCATCAGCAAAGCATAAGTGGACCTTTTAGCTAGTGATGGTAAGCTGAAACAAGTGAATTTCTTAACATGTCATTTGCATATTTCACATGGGCCTCTAATACAGGAGGTTTAAGGTCTCACACTGTGAAAATTCTAACTTAGCTAGGTTCTTTTTAGTTTTTATGAATAGTTTTGCATCTCAGTGACAGAATATAAACACAATCCATCTTTAAATGCATGTTTTCTTCTACTGGCTTATATTGCACTTTGAATATACTTGAAAAGAACAATCTTTTGTATTAGAAAAAGCAAAGCATTACTGCATTATTACTTATTGAATGGTTCTGGCTGCAACCCATGGTCCCCCCTTCCCATAGTCTGCAGGAATACCTCTTCAGGTGTCCTCTAAAAATAGGCCACAGGTTTAGTGAGGTAAACATTATTTATATATAGTTCTGTAACAATTGCATTTAAGGGCTGATATCAGCAAGTTGATACATATATACTTAAGGTTAAAAATATGTCATAATGCAACTATTTTTAGATCCTAAATGCAAAACACTATCAATAGCTGGCCATGCAATCAGAAGTCATAAATTAAGAACAGAGTCTGTAGCTCTACCTACTTGGTGACTGTTTTATTTTTCTGCTGTAGGAAGTCTACATTTGTGGTTAGCATTATTCAAGGACAAATATTTTTCTAGGTCACCTGTCTCGTCCACAGTCTCTTTACTGCATTTAACAAATACTAATCGTTAATTTGTAGTTTAAAATATTTCAAATTCCTTAATACTAAAGTGCCTTGAATCCAGTTTATTTGTATCTTAATGCTGCACAGAAATGAGTCTAATTTGCACTTTAAGATATGTAGGGTAAGAGGTGGTTTAACTCGGAAATAACCCCTGATGTATACTATAGCAGGACTGTAAGTTATGCCTTAGAGTGGGACATTCGTGCAGTTAGACTGCAGATGCAAGCCTGAAACCAGAATGAAGCTCCCAGTTTTAAATGTAGAGCTGCTGAAAATCAGAAGGTTAGTATGGTTATTAAACAGAAGGAGGCTGCTTAGGAACATGTCCTTTGTGTGATCAGACTGCATTAATACTTGAGGCTATGAAATGCAATAGTAAAAACTACCTCTCACAAATTATAATATAAATAGCAGTCTCAGAGAAGGAAAAATGAAGAGATACTGCTTAAAATCGTCCTGAGCCATCACTTGATCTGTCATATTTAATTCCAGATGACCACAGTAGTCTAGGGGGAAACTTTGTTGTCTAGGTCTAAGTACCTTTTGCTTTACGATGAGAAAAATTGGGTAATATATATATATATATATATAGTGGATATACACACCCTTGTTAGAATGTCAGGTTCTTGTGATATAAAAAAAT
>NC_056735.1:1359289743-1359307243 GCF_019279795.1 Protopterus annectens
AACTCTTTCCATTTCCAGATGGAATGTGGGATATCACAAAGAAACATCGTTTAAAAAGAAGAAGGAGAAAAATAAAGGAAAATATTAACATATTATCAAATATATAGTGTAAAACTGCAGACTTTATTGCAAAATTGTACCACTCATGGTAATTTATTTTTGCCTGAGAAAAAGAGCGTTATAACGTGTGTTTTCCATATTCACCTTATAGTTGTCAGTAGTGGTCTGGTTATTAAGTATGTTTTTTTTTTGTGTGTGTATGTGTGTACTAGACAGCTTCATAAATCACGTGTGATGAGGGATATTCAAAAAATTACACAAACAGGTAAATCAAGGCTACAAATAGGAATATACCTCCAAAAAATGGGAACATCCTGTGCAGAAGTAAATTAGAGCTGAAAATAGAAAATATCCTTTAAAATAAGGAAGGTGAGAGGTTTGAAAACACACATACACACACACACACACACACACACACACACACACACACACACACACACACACACACACACACACACACACACATTCACACATGCACGCACATGCACACACGCACACACACACACACACACACACACACACAGACACACACACACACACACACACACACAGACACTTACTGGATTTATACTGTCACATACTGTCTTTGTGTATTAACATAATATAATATCACGGGATGTGTAACACTTCAGAAAATGAGCTGTAAATAAATGAATAAATATGAATTCATTAAGCATTTGACTCGTAGTTAAATTATTAATTTTGTGAGATTGAACATCTTTGTTTTACACAGGGAAAGCCTTTGATTTTTAGTCTATTCATTGATTTATCATTCATTTAATTTGGAAGTGGAAGTGTATCACTGACAGCTGGCTCCTGTCACTTTAATATATTCATTGGTGTAATAATTACGTATGGGATAAATTGACATTTGAGTGCTTTTTCAGATACATTCACAACAGAATTGAGCAGCTTTTGTTAAGACGCAGGCAAAGCACAGTTTTCTAACCTTAAGCATCGATGGCAGCTTTACCTTTAGACAGAAAAATAATTAGCTGCTCCAATCATAGGCAGCAATTAATGCATTATTTTATTTGATATCTTGTGAAGAAACATGCACTTTTCCAATGCAAACTGTAACAGTCCATCCAAGAGCTGTTAAATAATACAAGTATATATGCATGTGGAATGTACAGTCATCTAGGCATCTGAGTGGGTAAGCAACTAACAAAATGGTTATGATTTTGTGGTACGAGTACGAAACGAGTGAAATAGATAGAACGGACACTATGTCCTCACTTGTCAAGGGTAAAATTCACTTGGACTACTACCAAAGTAAAGCAACTCTAATAAAGTTAGTAAGCAACAAACATGGAACCTTCTTGAAGGACAATAGCTACTTCAGAGTATGTTTTAGGGTAAGAACATTAGCCCCTCTGAGGCGAGTGAAGCCCTTTGCTATGCTTCACGTAATAGATTATGAGATTTTGGCTGCTGACACAGCAGAATACACTAGATAAAGAAACTCCAGATGGGGTGTGGGAGTCTTTCTAGTCTTGGGAAGTTCTAAAACTAGACTACCTTAGTTGTCCCTTCCTTTTAATTTTCTACATGCTATTATTACACCTCTCCATCATTTAACTTCAGGAAGTCTGAGCTTTTTTAAAGTCCTTTTGTGCCTAAGCATATATTACACATTCTGTCACAGATGATTCCTCTTGCCCACAATGCTCTCCTTGGAAAAGTATTTCTTCTCCATTAGTGACATAAATAACCATATCATAGTCATCCCATTCCTGCTTTTTTCTAATGAAAACAGGCTAATTTAAACTTTGTTCCCCTTTGGAATTGCTTCTTCTGCCCCTTTACTAGCCTAATTGCTGTTCTCTGTAACTTCACAGCCTTCTGAATAGCACACAGTTAAGGCTGCTCTTGTCATAGTCGAGCATGGTAACTTTGACGGATAAACACAGAAAGATACATAGATAGATAGATAGATAGATAGATAGATAGATAGGCAGACAATTCAAAATGCTAAAGTTAAGCCATTTCCTTAGGATAATTATGTCCTCAATGCAGGAAACCAAAAAAAAAACATACTTTCAAAGACAGCAGGACTTCCTCAGGTGCAGTAGCATTTGATCTTACCATTTCCTTTCACAGTCATTTAATAATTCCCTCCTTGTTGGACATCATTCTTCACATAATGCCTTCCTTTTTATAAACCATGAAAACTGTGCTCGAGTGTAAAGTAGCATTAAATACTTGTCCCCCAAAATACACACTCTCCACAGACAGATACACAGGAGCAATGTTTTTACTGATAACCTCGATAATTTGTTTGTAAAGGTGTGGCTGTAAACTTGTTGACTGACAGTCCTATGATTATGTGTACTGCCAAACTTGAGTACAGTAATGTAACACTGTATACCTGGTGTTGTATAACTACACCACTACTTCCACTGATTAACATACTTAATTATTTATACTACACTTCAGACTTGTTACATTTCTCTGTATACATCAATAACTTTTGCTTGATATGCTTATGAGTGGAGACTGTCTGCATGACAATGTAAATGTTACAACGATGGCTATAATTTTTTTCCTTTGTTTTTTTTTTTTTTTTTTGCATTACTTTACCTCTCTGTTAACCATCAGCCCCCCTGCCAGAAAATTGGTCTATTTGTTCCTCATCACCGAAGTGAGGGTTGACCAGGAGGTGTTGTCATCTTGGTCAGTCCTAACATACATACATCCAGGTAGTTGCTATTGAGTGGCATGAGATAGGCTGTGTGTCAAGAACATACCCTTATTTCTTCATAGATTCATAGACTGTTACTAGGCTAATGACCTGGGAGGCCTTTCTAAGCCTAGCCAAGTTTTATTTAAAGAATTATGATGTCCTGCATCCAAACAGGACATTAAGGGTCAGGCATTGATAAGCTATCTCTATCCATAAGGGACAAGGGTGCCAGGCCCACTGAAAATTTCCTATCCCCCATCCACTTGTCTAGGTTGTGCTTAAACTGGATAATAGATGAACTCAGCTTCGCATGGATGGGAAGTCTCTTTCAATGGAGGGGCAGTCTCTGAGGGCACATATCTGTCTCTCTAGCATGTTCTGTTTTAGGCACAGACAAAATTCACATCCCTAGTCCTTGTATTTCTAGTACTCTTTGGCTTATGAATATGTACGAGATCCATAAGTGTGGGGTTTGCAGATTCCTTGTAAGCCAGGCAGAGATCACCCCTCAGTAATTTATAAGACACCGAGTAAAGGAAAAGGGCTTTAAGGTGCTCTTCATAAGGCAGGGTTGTTATGTCTTGTATTCTTTTGGTAAGAAAGCTTTGAGGTTGCTCTAGTTGCTGCATAAGCCAGGTCAGGTACATACCAAGGAAATGGATGCTATGCCCCTACTTATATGTTGTGCAATATAAAAGGACATGGTGGTCAAAGGTAAGACTAATGTCTATGTGTTCACCAGATCACTGACCACTGGGTTGACTTTTAGGGGCGTGTTATCAACATGGTAATTAGCCAGGATGGTTGATTTCCCAAAGGCTACAATTATGCATTTCTAAGCATTGACTTTAAGATTATGGCTTTAGCACCATTTGTTATTCAGAAGTCAACCATCTTGAAGAATGCCAGAGTCTGCAGGGGAGTTGATGATAACCCCCAGCTTGCAATAATCTGCAAACTTAGTCAGCCATAAACTTTCAGCATTTGCTTCCATTTCAAAGAAATATATGCCAAAAATGAGTGGGCCTAGTACCGAACCCTGGAGGACTCCAGTGGTGATTGACCTCTTGGTGGAGGTGGCCTCACCTATTCTGACCTCCTGGGTCCTATCAATGAGACAGTTGGCTATCCAACAGGTGATAAAAGGGTTTATACCTAAATTAGTGAGCTTGTCTATAATGCCTGAGCAAGGAATTGTAACAAAAGCCTTTTCCAGGTCAAAGTAAGATGTGTGTTCAGTCTTAACTTTATCCAAAGCTTTGGTGACCCTCTCAAAAAAGACCACCAGATTTAGTAGCAATGACTTTCCTTTAAAAAAGCTGAACTGTGTTGGATGCATTGTTTCCAAGTTGCCTATGTCTCATTTATCATGTCCATGATGATTCTTTCCAAGACCTTACATATGAGGCTGTTAAGACTTATGGGCCTGTAGTGAGCTGGATCAGTGTTTGGACCTCCTTTTTGTATGGAAATGATTGTAATATTCCATTCCTTGAGCATAAAACCTGACTGAAGGCTCCAATTGAAAAAGTTTTTCAAGTGGACCAGAAAGATCATGTTTCATACTATTTATTAAATATCCTGGAATGTTATCATGACCCATTTATTAAGTGTTTTTAACCTTGGAAAGTGCATTAATAACCCATTCTCTAGTAATGGTTGGGGGGGGGTTGTACTTTGGACTATCGGGGAGAGTGGGGGGAGAAATTCGAGATGAACCTGTCAGCCAGAAAGTTGGCAATGGTCTCCGGTTTAGTGTGGGTGATGTCTGTGTATTGTTGTGTATTTCCTCTGAGGTAACAGACATAGCTGTAAAAAGTTTGTGGTTGCCTTTTGTCTGAAAAGTTACTTATTCTTCAAATTTGGTCTTTGAAGTATTAATTATCCCTTTTAGGCCTGTTTGATTGATCAGTGGGTTTTAGTATGTATGGCTTTGTTCATCCTGTGTTTGGCCAATATTTTTTTCTTTTGTTGTATAACAGATTTATATTGTGATTCCACCAGGGTGCCTTGTCTTTTGAGTTTGTCTTATTTTTAATACAAGTGGGCACAGCTCCCTCTATATAGCTATCAATATGGCTGTACAGAGATTTTGTAAATGCTACAGTGTATTCTATGATGTTTACTGGGCTTGGGGGTACTTGGAATTTAGCCAAGTGCTGCATGGTAGAGAGAGGGGTTAGCCTTGGAATAGTTCCTAAAGATTTTTGGTTTCTCTGGATCCCCGGATTTAATTTTTATTTTAAGTAATACCGTCTTATGATCAGATCTGATGAGCAAAGATATTACATTGGGTGAGGAACATTGGCTCCACATGTTCATGAGTACAAAGTAAAGGATGTTTGTACCCCTGGTAGGAGAATTAACTGACTGTTCCAGGATGGTGGTATCAACAAATTTTAGGAATCTGGGAGTCTGAATCTATAAAGATGTAGTTGAGATCCCCAAGGAATATTGTACTGAGTTGAGTGGTGAGAGACTCTAATGAATTGAGATAGGTAGCATGGGTTTCCTGGGACATGGAGGGGGATGTATAATTTGCAAGGATATGGTAAGACACCCTGTTTATGGTGAGTTGCACATGTATGAGTTCCAGTGGGTGATACACTTTAACTAGCCTGGATACGAGATTAGTCTTAATATAGACTGGCACTCCTCCACATTTAATTCCCACCTGTGCAATAGCTAGTCTATAGGTATGAAAGGCATTATAACCTTGCATTGCTGGGGTACTCTGAGTGACTTTTAACAACTATACAGATGTCTACACTCTCCAGAGAGAGGAAGGCTTTCAGGGAGTGAAGTTTCTTATTAAGACTTCTAGCATTGAGCTATGACTTTTAGCAGACTTCAAGGGGTGGTTCTTCCAAGCAGTCATACCTCTTCCTTCACAGCATAAGCAGTTGTCTCCCCAGTCTTCGACAAAGAGATCACACATCCCATTGTGCCACTGAGAACTTACGAAGCCCTTCCACATCCTGGGAGGGTTGAGTAGACCCTGCCCCTTCACTTCTCTTCTTCCCTTGTTGTCTCCTCCAGCCCTGGAGTTACTACAGGAACACTGGTCAGCTGGGTCAACAGTTAGGGCCACATCCATCTGTGTTATGGAACCAGGCCAAATGAATGTTACAGCTCTGTGCAGAAGTGTATATGAAAATTAATGAATTTAAGGCATATGTGGCATTTTATATTTAACCCCCAGTCCATGCAGTAAAGTACCAGTAACCATGAAGAACCACACGCTGTCCAGGTCAAGAGTGTGTTCCAACTATTTATTAGAAAAACAAGTTAAATACTTTCCTCTCCTCAAGGACTTCATTAGAACCTAATACCATATAAAATCACGTGACTTATGTGCAACTTAAAACATACATCACCCAATCACATTGCATCCTCATATCAGTTACTTAACTCTTTAGTGTCCATCATATGTTACCTTTAGTGAAAAAAGTCACTGTCTGAAACATAACCAATATGATAGAAGTATGGTAAAAACCTAATAAAAACCAAAATATTCCTTATTATTTGTGACCAAACATAAATAAATATACCCACATTTCAACATGTGCCTCTTATACAAAAAATATTTTTAAAATTCTATTTAAAATGCATATAATCTATTAAAATAAGCAAAATTAGTAAAAAAATATTACAGTTTAGCACCTCTCATTTAAAGTACATGATTAATCGTGACATATTTGTTTAAACCTGATTTGTGCATTGCATCTAATCTAAATTGTCATAGTAGTTCCTTATATTCTATTTTCGTTTCCTAAGGTCCCCCTCTAGCTTCTAGTGGAACTACTTCTAAGATGCCAAAAACAAACTTCTTGTGGCCCTCACATACAGAGGTGTGTTTGTACAATGCATTGTTCTTATTGCATTTCCTTATGTCGTATAGGTGTTCATAAATTCTTTTAGAAAGTGTCCTCTCCGTTTTCCCCACATAAAATGAAGAACAAGGGTCACAGAGTGCTAAGTACACCACACCACTTGTATTGCAGTCTCCTCTTGAGAAAGTAATTTTATTGTTGAAACTGTTGTTCAGAACAATTTCCCCATTGTTAACTATGTGTTGGCAGTAACTACATCTACCACATTTGGTTGTTCCAAGTTTGTAGTGTTTATGGTCCCTCTCTAACACTTGTTTGATGCTCTTGTCAACCTTATATACTTTATCAGTGGGCATCCAGATTACTATAAAAGGATCTTGGTGAAGGGACAATTCATCTGTGCTACTAAGATGAATTCTAATGAAATTTTGTTCAAAGAAGAACTGGACAAAATGACATCCATGTTCTTGGAGAGGAGTTGCCCACAGGAATTGTTAAGAACACTTAGGGAGAAAGTGGTGAGGAACAGAGACATCAGATACCCATGTATACTGGGGAAGTTGGATTTACTAGACAGTATATGACAGAGTAAAACACTGATACTAAGAGTTTTCAAAATGTTATGGTGTTCAAGTTCAATGAGGGGAACAGGGACGTAAAGAATATAATTCTAAGGAACTGGGCCATTCCAAAAACTGATGAAGAGTTGTTCCAGCACATAGGAGAAACACCCACATTTACATACAAGGTTGACAAGAGCATGAATCAAGTGTTAGAGGGGGACCCTACTTTCTCAACAGTATCCATTGGGCAGAGACACAGGCAGCAGTTAGGATGGACGGTCAAAATTTGGGTCTGTCTCACTTAGGTTGGAAAGTGACTTGGCATGGGGTCAGAGGGTTAGATGGGATAGATTGATGCACAAGTTTAAGCAGGTAAGATTGAGAGTTGAGAATCCGCAAATATTAGTGGTTCATTTGGGAGGTAATGATCTGGAAATCCTTTCAAAGGAGCAATTGGTAGATGTCATTTTACAGGATTTGTTGAAGTTGCAGACGTTGTATCCAGATATGTGCATAGTGTGGTCAGAGTTAGTTCCACATTTGATTTAGAGGAATGCAATTAGTTATCAGGCTATTGAGTGAGTTAGGTAGTTTGTTAATCAGAGGTTGGCTAGGCAACTGGGGGTTTTAGATATGTATACTATTGAGCATAGAGATTGTTCGGATGGTGATGTAATTTGGTTTCAATCAAATGGGGTGCATTTGAATGGTGTGGGTTTGGATTTGTTTAACATTCACTTGAAGTTGTTTTTAGAAGGTATTGTGAAGGCTATTGGATAAGAGGGGGAACAGCCTGGGTGCAGGCTGGTGGGCGTAGAAGAGGGACAGGATCATCCTCTTCTGCTCCCCCTCTAGGTAAAGGTGGTTATGGCTTTGATTTTGGGATCAAGTGAGTTGATGGATACTGCTTGACAATAAGTGAATTTAATTGGATGATAGTTGATTTGAAAGGATGAACCTTTATGCTGTCCATTTAAGGTTGGTTGGGTGAGTAGGTATGCTGCCCTGATGGATGATTGAACAGGGTGAATGAATATGCTGCCCTGATGTATGACTCAGCCAGGGTGAGTAGGTATGCTGCCCTGAGATCATTCGAGACTTGTGAAGTTTACTGTTATTTGTTTTACATGAATAAAATTAATGGTTATGTAATATTAATAAAGGTCATCAAATGTCTTTTGGTGTTGGTGTGAGTTATTTGAAGGGGGCCAGGACAAATGAGGTTTGGGACAAACCAATTTGTCCAGGACCCTCTTTAGTGACTGAGAAGGGGTGTATTTTAAATGGTGAAGGGGAAAGGGGGAGTTTGGTATGGTTAAAGCAGGTAATAGGGACTAGGTTTTTGGATAATATGGGGTTAAGTGGCTTGAGAGGTTTAGGGGAAGTGAGGTAGGCTAGGAAGGGACTTAGCTTAGCTGATATATTTGGGATCAGAGGAAGTGGTGTCACATTCAGTCGTGAGTTGGTGACCCTCCCTCCCAAAAAAATGTTTCCTTGGGTTATTGTTAGTTTGAGGGCAGAGAAGAGTGACAGGATCATACTCTTCTGTTCCCCCTCTAGGAAAAGGTGGTTATGGCTTTGATTGGGGATCAAGTGAGCTGATGGACACTGCTTGATAATAAGTGAATTTAATTGAATTATGGTTGATTTGAAAGGGTGAGCTGGTACTCTGCCCATTTCAGGTTGGTTGGGTGAGTAGGTACGCTGCCCTGATGGATGACTGAACAGGGTGAGTGGGTATGCTGCCCTGATGTATGACTCAGCCAGGGTGAGTAGGTATGCTGCCCTGAGATCGTGCAAGAATTGTGAAGTTTACTGTTATTTGTTTTACTTGAATAAAGTTAATGGTTATGTAATATTAATAAAGGTCGTCAAATGCCTTTTGGTGTTGGTGTGAGTTATTTAAAGGGAGCTGGGGCAATGGATATTTTGCCATTGTGTGTTCACCATACCTCTTAACCTCTTTGAGCAAAAAAATCTGGACAAAGCCTAAAATGATGGGGGCAAAATAGGGACAGATTTTAAATATTGTTCTTACAAACTTAGAAAGTTGATAGAATAATACATTTTGGATTAGCATGAATTTTCTGAATGATGTAGAGTCTTAAATTCAAATGTTTGTCATTATTTAATGACTTCAGTCCTCAGCTATTTGCCAGAAAGGTACAGATTTTAGGAAGAACACACCTAAACTTTGAGGCAAAAATTTGGACATTCTGGGAAATCTGCACAGTTGAGAGGTATGGTGTTCACTTCTTAAAAGGTGCTAGTTACCAGTCTGTTCACTCAAACAAGCAGACACTTTAGGATTCTATACCTCTTTTCTGTTATCTGGTTTCCCATTGCTGCACATAGACTATGGCATGTGGCTGAGATTCATGGATATTTGGAGAGCAGCAAACGTCAAAATAATACAAAGTATGCCTGTGTGCATGGTGGAACCGTATTAGCAACGTGTCTGTGTGAGTCACAGGAAGTGATACATTTAATGGATTTGCACCAAGTGCCACTCAGCAGCAGCAGATTTAAACTTTCTGATGTGAAACTCTCTATGTATGGTAGAATCCAAATTAGCATATTGCCATGTTATACGAACAATGAATCATACAGAGAGAATACATGAAACACTAGACTGAATTGCATATCTTCAGTGTTAGCACACAGCTGAGCAATGTAGTTCTAATAACAAAATGTACCTGCTATCAACCTCTTAGTGCAAAAAATATGGACACACTCAACAATAATCAAGGGACAATGGCCCAAAATCAAAGACAGATTTTAAATATTGCTCTTACAAACATAGAAAGTTAATAGTATAAGAGATTTTGCACTAGTAACCATTTTCTGAAAGATATGATGTCTGAAACTGAAATGTCTGTCATTATTTAATGCCTTCAATCCTCAATGATTTGACATAAAACTATAAATATTATGAGGATCAGACCAAAAATATGAGGTAAAAATCTGGACATTCTGCAAAAATCTAGACAGTAGAGAGGTAACCCTCCACTTTTCCATCATTGCTTTCTTGGTTGCAAGTATTGCAGAGGCCAAGTGGAATACTAGGTCCTTCCCTTGACCTCTCATGTCCAGTAGCACTACTGTCCACAATGCTTTTCATATTGCCAATGTAAAAGGTCTACCGTGCCTTATACACCTATTGTGTATATCTGCCTATAGTGTATATCCACACACAAACACATACATATATATATATATATATATATATATATATATATATATATATATATATATATATATATATATGTTTATTACTTCTAGAATTCAAAAGCTATAGGGTCAAGGTAGGTCTAGAACATGTTTTTCAGTTTAACAATTCGATTCATAAGGGTTTGGAAAGCAGCTGGTTCTTCTTCCTCAGTATCCTCACTCATAAATAGTTGCTGCAGGCCTTTACATGAACAATTCCTACACTACAGAAACTCAGCTTGTATGTTCAGGAGTGCAGGTTTTAAACCTCTTTGTTCGACCACTTTACACTCCAGCAGTAGCTGAATGGTCATTTCCCAAATCAGCACCTGAATACTGGAACAAAATTCCACAGGTTATCAGGTGTATTAAAACAATGAGAGAATTCAGGAAATAAGCAAATTGCGATTTCCTTTTCATTTTTTTATTTCAACTTATTAAATGGTGATTGTATTCACAGGACTTCAGGAAAGCCCTGAAGAAGTAGATTAGGGAAAACTCTAAATGTCATTGCATTGCTAATCATGGTTAAACAAGTAACACCAGCCCCATTGTTGATCCCATAGAGTGACCTAATTTTTTACAATTATTGAGCATGCTAATCAAATTTAATCAAGTTCCCTTCTCTTCGTTAAAGTACTATACATTACTATTATTGTTTACTTTTGCTTAATTGAGTTCTTTATTCATACTTCATTTTCTTCATATTTCATGTAATGATTATTATGACTCTTAAAAACTAACCCAGCCTCGTCACTTATATACAGATACACACACATACATACACTCGCTCACCCATGTGCACACACACATACACACACAGACACACACACACACACACACACACACGCACACACACAGACACACACACACACACACGCACACACACACACACACACACACACACACACACACACACACACACACACACACACACACACACACACACACACACACACACACACACACACACACACACACACACACACACACACACACACACACAAATATACATGCACACACACACACACACACACACACACACACACACACACACACACACACACACATATACACACACACACACACACACACACACACACACACACATACACACACACACACACACACACACACACACACACACACACACACACACACACACACACACACACACACACACACACACAAATATACATGCACAACACACGTGCACACACACACACACACACACACACACATACACACACACACACACACACACACACACACACACACACACACACACACACACACACACATACACACATGCTCACATACATATACACATGCACACAAGTATACATACACAACACACACACACATTTATTTATATAATATCGCTAGCATGCAATTTATTTTACTTTATATGGTTGTTATCGAAGTCAGTTCTTTTATGATGATTGTTATAAGTTCGTACGACAAGAATATAATTTCTGTTGCATGCCTTGTGGCTCAGGTTGGTCCAGTGTGCTTATTTGTTTAACAATATATAAAATAAGTAATTACAGCAGTGTCTACACAAAACATCAGTAGCAAATGACTGGCAAAAGGATACATCATAATCTAAACAACACAGAAAAAAAATGTCTTGTTTCTGTGAAAAAAAAAACACAGTAGAACTGACAGCAGAAAAACACACATGAGTCTGTGTGGGTAAATGGGCAAGACTTGTTATGTTTTAAACACAGAGGAACCGATCATTATCTCGGGTCACCTGCAGTCACTAAGATGCTCCATGAACTAATTTACAGATATTTCAACAAAATGAGCCTCATAAATAAATGCATTCATATTCATCTCAAACATTACTGATATAATACACTATTCATACAAAAGTACAGATAAGTATATGGTTGTTGTAAGCAAAATACAACTTGTACTGAATAAGTAATATTGCCTCCAATGTTAAATTCTTTGACATTCTTGCCTGTTGGTGTCTTTATAATGCAGATTTTGGAATGTTACAAGATTTTCTGGAAAAATGAAAAGCAGAAGTTTTCTACTGAGTTTAATTAATGTTTTTAAGAACAACTTGTCTCAGCAGGCTCCACCCTTATGTTCTTTTCTGCTATTCTTTTAATATTTCTCACTAATGATTAGTTTACATGTAAATTTTGTAATACAGAGAATGTTTACAATAAATCTGGGTTAACTTGATTTCATCCAAATGTCCCTTTTATGGTTTAAAATAGCAAGAAAAAGTTAAGTTGAACTGAAATGTCTGGTAAAGCTGATGAATATAACTAGAGTTGGGAATTGCTTAGTAACTGTGCACATATAGAATATAAAATGATTTTGCTTTTATTTGGCTGCACAAAACTGAATTCAGAAGACAGGATTTAAGCACTAAGCTTGTTGGAATGGATGACTTCTTCTTCTTCTGGCTTTTCTTGGTTAGGGGTCACCACAGTGGATCACCTGTCCACTCGTGATTGTCAGTGGAGTTTTACAGTGTCGAGTTGCCAGCCCGGTGTCCAACCTTCCACACACACACACACACACACACACACACACACACACACACACACACACACACACACACACACACACACACACAGTCATGCCTAGGGCCAATTTAGAGTGGCCAATCCACCTACACCATGTTTTTGGGATATGGGAGGAAACTGGAGCACCCGGAGGAAACCCATGCGACCACAGGGAGGACAAGCAGACTCCGCACAGAAGGGCCCACAGCCAGTGATCGAACCAGAGAACCTCTTGCTGTGAGGTGGCAACACTAACTGCTGCACCACTGCGGCCGCCTTCCTAATCTCTTCTATATATGTTTAGCAGTAATGGTGCTGAGAAATAGCCTTTTAACATCTTCTTCTTCCTTCATACAGACTGCTAGGCTGTACCCTTTCCACACTAACTCATCATTCTGGGTACTGAACTGAAGGCATCCTAGACATGAGCAGGTAAAGTCAATGGGGAGGAATCTTGAAGCTGAAGGGCTGTAGTACGAAAAGCCATGCTCCCTAAATATAATAGCTGCATGGCATAGCTCTCAATCTTTTACCGCAGGAATAAGGGACAAAGACAAAAGTAATCAGGACAAAAGCCATAAATAAGGACAGATTTTAAGAATTCATTCTATTCATTTATTTACCACGGAATTCTAACTTGGAATGAGCCAATTTTCAGCAGAGACCCAGGGAGAAATGCTCCAGATGCATGTCTTTGTAGCATGGAGGAAATTGGACCACCCGAACAAAACTCACACAAAAGCTGCACAGAAGGAACCCCAGCTGAGAATTAAACAAGAGAACCTCTTGCTGAGAGGCAACAACACAATCTGCTACACCACTGCACAGTCCACATTTTACTGTCTAGATGGGAAGCTTAGTTCTCTCCATCCAGTTTACACACCAGAATGCAGCCCGAAATCTAGCTCAGAATTCATAATAATTAGGTAAACCTTGTATTTAGATGGAGATGAATTGAGTGAAAGCTAAATGCCTTTAAGAGGGAAATAAAAAGAAAAATATTGTCAAAACCTACAGGCCATTGTGTCCTGGAGTGAGCCTTATAAGGAACAGCAATGCTGGAAAATGCTGAGATATTATCACCAGATTGATCTGATTCTTGGGCAACTGAGAAATATACACTCTTGGACAATTATGTTGGCATTAATATATAGGAAAACTTGGTAAAACAGGAGTGAAAACTGGCAAATACTTTAAAAACATGAGCAACATGTTAAGAAATATAGAAATATCACGGAATGCATTCAGTTGCAATTGTGATGAACATAGAAATATGAGTGAAAAGTTAACTGATATAGAAATGGCATTGAGTATGCCAATGTGATTGTAGCTATGCAAAGATGTGAAGGAATTGAGAATAAATATGGCTATCCCAGTGAAAACTGAACAGCTTCAGTTGAAAGTTGCAGACTTTAAAGACAGAGTCAGGCATAAGAACTTGCAAAATGTGGGAATCCCTGAGATGTCTGAACAAAGACATTTTGTTCTCTTATTGGGAGCCCTGCTGATGCAATGGGCAAAATTTCTACAGCCAGAAATACTAAACAAGAGAAAACACAAAATCTTCTTACCTATTTTACTTGAAGCAACCTGTAGTATTTTTTCTCTAAGTTTGCCTTAACAGAAACAACTACTAGCTTTATTGTATAACTCAGGCAAGAGTTCGCTGTTTGAGTGCCTGGGAATTTGTGGAGTAGTACTGTAGCCTGGACACTAAAAATGAAGAGATGTATTCTACTGATGCAGATGTGCAGACTGAAGAATTTAAAATTACAACAATTTACCCATTTTACACTAACAAATGATTTTCCACAGGCACTGGAACTGAACTGAAAGGGTATGCTTGGGGCTATAAGGAAGTGGATCCCCCACCTCAGACAGAGGTACACGACACCAGCAGTGCAAAGAAAACACCGGATGTATTCCCACTGTTTATATAGGAAATGTTACAGAAAGAGAAGGTGCTGCTTCTAGGCCTTAATGCAGACCCCAGTCTGAACAGAAGCAGGGAATGTGAATCCAGTACTTTAGTAATATCTTTTAGATATTTTTTTCAGAGGATCCAAGCATGTATTACTGATTATTTTTTTTTTATAACAGGCTTCTTATTAAATGTAATCCAAGCAGACAGCTGCTCAAGCAGGACAAGTAACACTCACAAAAGGATAAAAAAGAATTTTTGTTTAAAGAAGCTCTTTTCGTTTTACACTGTGGCAAAACTTCCTCAGCATCTTTATAATTTGCACACATATATATATATATATATATATATATATATATATATATATATATACGTGTGCCTATAGATATATATATATATATATATATATATATATATATATATATATATATGTAATATATTATATTTTATATTTTATATTTTATCTATTTTTAGCTTAGTTATTGGTGTTCTTGAGTTATTTGTCCTAACTATAGCTTTAAATTGTTGATTATGGTTCATTAACGTCTATAAACGTATAGGAACCTCTTTTATTTCTTGTTCTTAACCTGTGTTAATTGGTCACATGATATAGTTTTTTGTATTTAATGACTTCTAGTATTACTGTGTTTGTCTGAGGAAGTTTTGCCACAGTGCAAAACGAAAAGCGCTTCATTAATCAAATTCTTTTTTATCCTTTTGTGAGTGCTACTTGTCCTGCTTGAGCAGCTGTTTGCTTGGATTTAGTTTGGACAGTTTTTCATTGGTTCTTATTAAATGTAAACTAGTTGTTGACTTTTTGGTTCACTTCCTTCTTATTGCAGCAGAGCAACTTACTTAATAGAGGAAAAGCTTGGTCTGCAAGTGGTTTGAGAAGAAGGCTTCAACTTTCATAGTTCAACTTCTTAGTCATGAAATAGGATTGTTGATTTGAACAGATAAATGTAGTGGAGCAGATTTTCATTTTGTTTAGCTCAAGATTAGTCATTAGAGTGTAAGGAGTCCTGGAGTAAAAACTTAATTTTATCCAGCACACATTGTGCAGAACTATGCCACTGATTCTCTGGCCAAACTTCTTGAATCTAAAGCAGGATATATCTAAAGCCCCTGCACAGTACTGAACAAGGGATTCATCCCTCAGCTGAGAACAGAGGTCCCATCTGCTGGGCAGCTCAAGTAGATGTAAAAGATCCCGTGACTCTTATTGAATAAAAGTCAAGGAATGTTTCCTGTTCTCATGGACAAAGTTTCCTTTAATCACATGAAGATCACCTTGGGTCTCCTTTTGAAAAGAGGACACAGGTCTAGTGGAACTAAGCTGGTCATCAAAGGAAAGACAGAGCATTACTAAGTATGGTGCAGTGTAGTGTGTGGAGATTTGAACGTCTAAATTAATACACAGTACTGTGTATGAAGTTGCCTCTGAAAGAATGGGACATATCTGAGTGAAAAAATATTCTGGTTTTGAGATGAAGCAATGTTACCCAATTATCATTGCTGGGTATATGAACAGTTTATCTGTAATCTGGAATGGTGGGGTCATTTGGTCAGGTCAACCTGGCCAGAACTTTAAAGTAATAATCAGTAACAGGTTTAAAAAAAAATAATTTGCTGCTTTTAGTTGAGATGGCTAGGTTTGCAGCTTTTTTCTCCTCTACCTCAGTTATGTAGCAAATTGTCTTGAGTTCTACATCATTTATGGATGCTAACCATGAGCCCCAGCAGTGTGACGGGTTAAGTTAGAAGTAGTTAACTCAGTTTAGTAGCCTACGTTGTAATTCACTAAGCTTTAAAAAATGCAATGATGAACAAAAATAAAATGTATATAATTAACTGGGCACCTCTTTTAAAGTAACCACAATGATGAATTTGCTAAGATGTCTCAACAGAACTAGGGGTTAGTTAAGAGTTAAATGAAACAATATTAGATGCCACACTTTTTTGTGTGCAGTTAGTTACTTAATTTGAGTAGGATGGAGCAGTACGAGTGGTACTAAGTCAGGAGAGTCAGGGGCTATCATATGTAGGCACAATGTAGGTACGTGGTTATAAGAAATGTTTTCACAGTTGTGAGGCTGTCATGTGTTCAAATGATCTTAGAAAAGGAAACAGAAATTAGCAAGCAGTGAGCAATCCAAATACTCTGCCATTCATGAACCACTGCCTGCCTGCTGCAAAAACATTGTAAAAAATAGTATAGAGAAAGGTGTCTGATGTTGAAATATAAACACCTATTTATTGGTAGAGAGGTACGAGGGTAAGTTTAGGGCATTTGAATTTCTGGTAAAGTGAGCTAGAAGGACACCAATATATGGATTTTGATGCAGTTGCCCTAGTATTTATGAGATTTCTTGCTTTCTTATATGAAACATTAACAGGTTGGAAAACCATAGAAAATGTTACATGATTATGGGTTTTAAAAGAAAGCAAAAAGTCCCATCTGCTTTTATTGCAGGAAGTGTGTATGTTTAAGTCCAAACATAGCAAGTTAAGTTAAATGTGACTTTCAAACTGTGCACTCAGCTTCTGTAGAAGGATCTAAGAAGAGGGAATGGTGATTAGGACAACTCTAAGAGTAAGTGTTCAGATAATACATCAACTGGGCAGATATGTTGCCATAAAGGGAAGAACTGAAGGTAAACTGTTCACCACTATCAGTTTATATCACCACCTCCCCTCTC
>NC_056735.1:1359312243-1359314743 GCF_019279795.1 Protopterus annectens
TATATATATATATATATATATATATATAATATATCAGGAAGAAGTTGGGCATTAATTACCTTTCAGGTGCTTGGTTCAAAGACTGTACCATGGGTCTGCAAAAGTCTCTTGAGAGATCACTTAATCCCAAAACTGGGTTATAGTGAAACTAGACCTGGAGGTTTTTGATAGCTCTTTTAAAGGTTAGGCTGTTTTAAAAGAGAGATTAGGTTCCCAGAATGAATGGTCATGTAAGCACACTGAAGCAGAATATTGGACTTAAATGAAGCCTCACTGTTTATTACATGGCCAAGATTTCAGTACAATTATTGCCTTAAATGGATGAGACTTTTTAATTTACAGGAGGCTGAAAGAAGGTTTTAGTCATATGTTATGTACGATGACTGGTGTGCAAGAAATGTCTACATGGTGCAAATTCTTAACTGAAGTTATAGACCCGGAATGGAAATCTGAAATATTGATTAGCAGACTATACACGATGCTGAGTTATATTACAGAGGCAATCAGGATTAATTTCTAGGAAGAATGGAATAAAGTAATTTGGAAGAAACTGCCTTCTAACCAATGTCAAGCAGTCTGCTAAATCCTGAAATATGCTACACATTCTAGGAAATTCAGCTGCATGTTCTCCTATAAATGCATGCATAACCAGTTTTTCAGTACATGTTCTCTAACGTGTTAAGATGATGACGGAAGTACTTTTGTGGGTCTCAAAAGAGAGGGCAGAATATTTTCAGGAATGTCACATGTTATCGAGGGTACTTTCATCTTATGCTGGATAGATTGTGGCAAGCAGAATTAGTGTCTTATCACATCATGTGCTTTCTAGATTTTCTAAGGGAGGACTGGCAAAGGCATGAGAGGTTTGCAATATCCACTTTTAAGAAATTGATTACTAAAACTAGGAAAACAAAGACCAATCTAAAGTTGAGGAGCTATATAGTTTATTTGATCATCTGCCAAAGGCATTGGAAGCATGAGGGCAAAGGTCACTAGTATATCAATGAAAGGATACCCTGGCTTCAGATAATAGATTCTTTAAGGTAATATAGATTCCGCTATGGCATTATATGAGTTCAGTCTCTGTTGTCTCTGGCTAGCAACCAATGCTATCCTTCTTTATAATGATTGCTTTACCACTACATTTGTTTAAGTAAATGTCAGTTATAGCTAATTAGATTACTTTTATTTTTTTAAGTTTAATATTTAATCATATATGCAAAATGTTAAAAGTTGTCACTGGTTTTGTTTGTTTGGTTGATTTATGCTATAAAAATAAATTTTTAGACAAATAAAAAGTATTTTGGTGTAATGTCTTGCAAGCCTAAACCCTGGCCTGTAGCACCATACCTAACATACAGAAAGAGATGCAGTTCTATAATTGTTAAATCTGTAAACAGACTAACTCACACGAGACTGGCACATGAATGTGCTCAGTCCCAAGCAGTCCCCCACTTCACAAAACCTTCAATAGAATACCTGTATATGGAACTAGGTACTAAAGGCATACCAGCGTCCTACTCAATACCACGTGCAGTACCTACTTCCAAATATAGATCCAGCTTCTACCTCATTGGGAAGTTCAGTCATTTCAATGGGTTTCACCTTTGATTCTGCCTGATATATTGGTGTACATTATCAATCTACAATTTTAAATTATTTCAATGAAATGAGCTTGATTCCCCTTTTGGAATCTGGTGACAGTTTCTGTCATTCCCTTTTAGTATATACTGAACAGTGACTAGTGGATCCCTATCTTTTGGTCTCAGGCATGGAGTAATAAATTGAGTTTAGCATGCCACTCCAGATCTATATTTTTTTTTAGAATTTGGTCCTAATTCTACATGTCAAGCAGAGCACCTCTTTGGCTCTCTTCAAAAGGAATCTTGATGGTTGGATGGGAGAAAGGAAATTCACCCCAGGGATCACTTCAGTCGCCCTGCTAGACAGGGATCCAGGGAAGTAAAGTGTGGGAAGAAATAGCCAGGGAATTGTTATGGCTTTGCTTCTATAGGCCCTAGGGCCGATAGCCTAGTACCAACCTATGAACCTATGAACCTATGAACCTATTTCCAATTCTGGCAAAATGCAGCATTATTTTTCAAACAGGAAAAAGGCATTTTAACACTGATGAGTTTGCTTTTAGGTACCCACCACAGAGGCTGTACTTCTCTTAATTATTTCCCCTTTTGATAATGGTGTAAAATGTAGCAGATGTGAAAAATATTTTACTTAATTATTTAGCAGCATTAGTCTGCTTAAGAGACTTTTTCAGTCATAGCGCATTAGTGCAGAACTCCAGAGGATGTATAACTTCCATATGTAATCAAATATCACGCAGTTAAGGTGAAGGAGAATTTACTCAAAAATCTCTATTCATGGTGGTAAAAATTTTGAAAAACAACCTTTTGCCACCTGTCTTTGGCAGCATAGGAATCTCAGGTGATAGTCAAGGCTCAGAGTACTTTAAAGTTTCTGTCAATAAAATCATGAAAATAAG
>NC_056735.1:1359317243-1359377243 GCF_019279795.1 Protopterus annectens
TATGAACATATAGATTTACTCTGGGATTCATAAAGGTTACCTCAATGTTTGTGCAGTCCATTCACTCTGGAAGTTTACACTAAGTGCACACTTTGTACACATGTACTTGAAGCTGATTTTGTTTTGCTAAAAAAGGATCTCTTTTGACCTCGTTGAATACATTTCTGCTTCTTAAGTCTTATAAATGTATACTGGAACACCAAAGACTCTTACTTTATCCTACTACTTTTCCTGGCCATGATTTTGGATGGAGGAGTCAGAGAACATGTCCGGATAGTGTGGCACACGTTACCAAAATATAGGACAAGAGGCAAAATGTGCACCAGGAATTTATAGGATGGTAAAAATGAGATAAACAATTTCTGAATGCTCTTATGTTCTCCTGCACTTACCAAGCCTTACAATTTTGAAAAAAGGAAATACTCCATTTAGTAGGTGAGAAATTAAATAAAATGGAAATCTGCCACGTACAACAAAGTTAATATTTGCAAACAATGTGATAAATTTAGTATGCTTTTTAACCAATATACCAGTGACTCAGCTAATATAACTCTTACGGAAAATGGCTTTTTTGACAAAGACATGCAAAGACGTGCGGAAACTTCACTTTATACAAAATAAATGAAGCAACATGTTAATAGCATATAAAGCTAAACCTAGAACTAGTATTAGCTAACAAAAGTGTATTATAGCTTTTCATCATCTTTCTAGTTGTTGTGTCTTTTCGGCTTTACCCAGTTAGGGGTCACCACAGCGGAACTCCGGTTTGCTAATGATTGGTAGTTGAGTTTTACGTGCCGGGTTACCAGCCCTGATGCACAACTTCAACGAAGGTATGCCCATTCACGCATATCTCCACGCAGAAGACGCTCTAGCTGAGAATCAAACCGGACAGCATCTTACTGCGAGGCGACAACGCTACCATAGTACCACCACCGCTGTTATCTTCTAGTAAGGACTACAAAATGAAATCCCATAATATAGGAAATAATAACAATATAGAAAGCTAACTAACAGCACAATTTAAGAAGAAATATAATGGTATGCATATACTGTTTTGGTATTATTTATTACATGTTCCCTCTTAAAAATATGTGAAAAAGAGCATAATAAATAATTCACTGATATACACTGTGTGCTGTGAAGGAAATTATTTTTTTCTCTGATACAGTGGTTTACATTTGCAAAGACTAGCAGGATTATTTGATATAGCCACTCTGTTATAAAGCAATGAAGTAAAATACATTAAATCAGTGCGTGAATTATTGTCTCATACAGGACTGAATTACCTTCAATGATTTCTGTAATGAACATATATTTTGTTGATAAACATGGGATTGATTTTGTAGAAGTATTAAAGTTGTTTACTTAAAAAATTGTTTTCTATTACAGGATATAAATTTTCCATATACATTAATTCTAGTTTATATTTATTGGATAAAACATTAAGCAATGGGTGTTTGTGGGACCTATTCTCTTTATTTATAAAGAAATTTAAAGGAACTTGAGCTCTATATTACTAAAATGATAAGTGATTAGTATATATTTTTTGTATGTATTTCACTCCTAATGTTCAAATAATCAGTTGCTTGTAAGACATAAATTAAAATACTCCATTAACCTAATGTATACACATCTCCTTCCTAGAAAACACTAGGCTGACTCACACAACATTTAATATCAGTATTTTGCTGAATACATTCTTTCTTAACAACATTAAAGGAAGTTTGACAGTCTGAATTTAGTGCATAAATCTTGGCATTTGACTAATATCATAAGCATTTACTTTTGCAAGGTTTTACTTCTTCATACCCCAGCATCTCAGTTTACAATTAGAACAAAACCTGTTCCAGTAATGTGACATGAGTCATGTAACAGCACAAAGCAATTAATCCAAACCCACAGCCTATAACACTGTTTTGCATGAGAATGCATCTCCCCTTGAGAAGTGAAGCACTATTCAGAATGCATTTACCTGAAATGAATCATACCAGCTTTGAGGACATGTGTACTCCTCCCACCATTCACTTGTGCTCCCCATTAATTTTACAGGAGTTCTGCTAGGACTTTTTCCGAGACCGTCATGCAAAGTAGTGAACTTTGCCCTGTTCTGGTTTGAGACAGGGGCTGCAGATGAAGGCAGAGTATGAGAAGTACAAAAAAATCCACGGGGGTCATGTTGCCAGCTGCAAGTGCAGAGAACATCCCTCTTTATTTCAGTCATACCCCTTTCTATTTCTATCCCATCAGGACCCCTGTAGCAGCTCTGTTGTTTAGTAAAGTAAGCAGTCATGCTGTAGCGAGATTTCCTTTCTGTGGCTCGTGTTTGAGAAAAAGATTGTTTCCCAGCAGATGCTTAGTCTTTGCCTGTGGTACCTTAGAATGCTGCTAGCAGCTGTGCATCATGAGAGCTAGGTTACAAGAACTGCATAGCATTATTTGCTGGCTGGTAGCGCTTTGTCAGTAGATGACTCAACTCACATAGCAACTTGACAGCATCCTTGCTCTAGGCAGAAGTAATCAACACATAACTGGGCTATGAGGTTATATGCTGTGTAACTAACCTGATTCCTCTTAAAATGACATACAGCATATTACTTTTGCTGTGTTTTCATATGTGTTACGAATTAATCCATCTATGGCATGATGCTTTGCAGGGAAAGACCATATTACATGTATTCAGTATACTTCTGAATGGGACCCATCGTTAAACATGCGGCACCCTTTTCAGAATATTAAACAAAACTGCAAAGCTATTTACTATTTAATTCTGTAGTCTTTAGAACAATCTGCTTCCTATAATTGATTACATAGGCAGCAGCTTCTAAAGCCTGTCATTTTACACAATATTGTGTTAAAAATGCAGCCTGAAATACTCGGATAGCACCGTATCAATTTTTTCAAATGCGGTAGGTGTAACACTTAAAACATCTTATTTGCAATTGCTGACACATCATCTTCTGTATCTGTGATTATAGGTAAGTTTAAAATATCAGGCTTCAGAGATAATTTGACTCCCTCCAAATCAATTAGTGTTTCTTTTTTTTTCAGCCTCACACAAATGTGTGCATAGCTATAAGGTTTTAAGACTCGGGATCTAATAATTGTCTCAGACACAGTCTAAGATGTTGTTTCAACAGTAGCTCAGACATGTTGTAACCTCACAAAATGCAATACATCAGGGGTAAGGGACACATCACATCACTTTAGTGAAAACTGAATTATATTTAAATTAATGATTGTTTATTGACTTTCATTTAGTAATTAACATATCTAACTCATAATTAATTATATTTAAAACATAAGTCTGTGTTTATCTTTTTTTCTTAAAGGAATATATTTACAATAGCTACATTTTATTAAGGAAGTCATCTTAAAACACAGATGTTGACTGTGTAGGACGGAAAGTTGTGCAAGTGAAGCAAAACAAAATATGAAGCAGCATTTCAGTTTAACCACACAATTGCTTTTTTCAGTGTTAACTCATTCAGTGCCATTTGGTACAGCTTTCATTGTATGTCCCAACCCTTACCAGCTCATTCAGGAATGGTGTAATTAGAGACTTCAGGATTAAAGCCCAAATCAATGCTTATTATGTTCTAGTTATTCCTCAGTGGCAGGGATAAAAACTGACCAAGTAGGGCAATAAAACATGTAGCATTATCTTTCTCCTGTATATAAAGTTAGGCTATCCAATCACGTTAAATATAATCTGTAACTTTTTTCCCTTTCTAGTGTTATATTTCTCATTCGAAAAATTGAAACAATTAATGATACAGCAACACCTAGTATAAAAAGTGCAGAATAACTGTATAAAATCTATTTAGTGTTTATTTGCTACTGCGATGTTTCATATTTTCTGGCACTTGCATAAAGCATTTATTTTGATATTATGTTCACTTGTGTGCCATGACCCTAATTGAGCAATCATGCTCTGTGATCAGGAAAACAGGGCAAAGAAGAAAAGAGCTCACCTCACCTGGCCTATTGTGTTGCAGAACATTCTGGCTGTAAATGAGAATGCTATTATCCACTCCTCAGACAATAATCTGATGTCTTTGGAACAAGGTATTGTATGCATGCAGTGTGACGTCACTGTTTTACATGCTCAGACTGTTTAGTGTAAGTCATAGCCTGACAGTGATGAATGTGTACTTACAAATGTGATAGTCTGCTTAGCTAGGTAGCACAGAGAAAAGAGATGTTTGGAGTTGCTTGTTATTCATGCACAGTGCTGCACGTATTGTATGCTTTAAGTCATGTACTTCTTTAGCTAGCAACTGAAGGACAGAATGGATGTTTAATCTGATGCTGAGCATGGCTGAAAAAGTATCATGCATACAGTGAATTTGCAGGCAACAATACTGTAGCAGTGGCAACAAAGATAGGCATACATTCATCACTGATATATTAGTTCAGACTCAAGTCTATCTTTATCTGTACAGGTGAGATACTTCATTTTAGTGTCTGTTTTATATGCTAGCCTGTTAAACTGGATTTTATTTTATATAATGCAAACCCAGATACAGACATGAGATCATATAAAGAAGCTGTGCAGGAAAATGTTAAACAGCACATTCAGAAACACATATTTAGAACTGGATCAAATATCAAATGAAGACTGGACTGCTTGTTTCCACAATTGTTTGTAAGCCCTTAACCATATACTTAGTGAACAAATAAGTGCTATGAACACAGAAAGAACCTATATAATTTATGTGCCACATAGCTTCCTAATCTGCTTTAATGGTCATGTGTTTTGCATTGGATATAGCACTATACAAGGTATAATAATGTGCAAAATGCCCAATATGGAAAAAGTAAACCTGCTGAAACAAGACATTGTCATTTACTGAGATAAACAATTAATGTTGTAGAAGAGATGAAATTCATTGGAGAGGATTAAAGAGCATCTTTCTCTTTTTCTTTATATTGTCATCAGCATCTATATATATATATATATATATATATATATATATATATATATATATATATATATATCTGTCTATCTATCTATATTTAATATACACACAAACACACACACACACACACACATATATATATATATATATATATATATATATATATATATATATATATATTTATATATGTCTCATTTCATTGAATAAAATTACATTTCAACGAACCGTAATTTCATGACCCCTTATTCCTGAAAGTGCATTTATTCGAAAATGCACTTTTGTGAATAATCATGTAACCAAAAAGCAAAAAACAAAAAAAGAATAAAATACATGGCAACACGAACCACATGTATGCAGGGGGGGGAGAGCCCCCCTGCATCTCCCACACTACTTATATATTCTGTCTACAAGATCATACTACAGTGGTGAAAAGGGAATATTCCCTTATCCCCGCTGTGCCGTAATCTGAACAACAACCTCTGTTGCTTTTCGGTTACATGGTTATTTGTGAAAGCGCATTTTCGAAGAAATGCATTTTCAGGAATAAGGGGTCGTGGTGGGTACACACACACACACACACACACACACACACACACACACACACACACACACACACACACACACATACAAGAATTAGATATATCTATATATTTATATGTCTATATCTGTTTATCCATACACACACATATTTACATATGCATATACATGCATGCATATACATGTTGTGAGTAAACAGGAAGACATATGAAAGAAAAAGGATGACATAATACATAGATTAGACAAAAGAAGAATCTGACATACAAAACATTAAACTGTCCCGTAAGACTCAGTGAAGAAGAAGGCATTTTTTTATTAACTTCTCTTTAGCTTATTACTATATCACATACTTCTGCTGTATTGAAATATTATAAGAAATAATTTGAGCATGTTGAGATGTCATACCACAAGCAGCATAAATAAATAAACTGAAGCAGCATCTAGTGAAGAAGATGTTAAAAAGCAGACAAGCAGAAAAGTAGGAAGGCATATTGCATCTTATACTTCAATGTGATTTATTTTAATTAGAATAATCTTAGCATGTGTAGCTCTACAGATTCCACAAATAATACATGATTCTTCATATTTTATTTTTTATTTCCTCTAGTACCAATAATTTGCTTTGAGTTTAATATTACTTATGCATGACATATGTAACAGTAAACTTAATATAATTGCGTATGACATATTTCTGTTACTGTCGACCATTTGTCCATTTCTTAAACTGTTTGTCCTGGAGATGGCCAGGATTAAAGCAAGCTAAGCAGGGCTGATTTATATTCCCTGGCCCCAGCAACAGTCCTCAGCTCCTCTTGCAAGGATCCCAGGCATTTCCATGCAAAAATAATATCTTCCGTGTAGTCTTATCCCAGAGGATCATGACTGAAACACCTCCCTATAGGTTCATAGGTTCATAGGTTCATACTAGGCTATCTGCCCTAGGGCATTTATAAGCCTAGCCAGAGTATGTTTGGCTTTCGCCACCCATTTTAAATTAATTTTGCTATGCCCTTTTTCGAGGTTAGTATACTGTGCCTCTGTCTAACAGTGACACAGAAGTGATATAGGTTCATAGGTTCATACTAGGCTAAATGAATAGCAAAAAGGGTTCTCACAGCTAAAGAAGACATTGGGCTGTCCTGAGATACTCTCACTTCCTTTTCTGCTCACCTTATTACAAACAGTATCTCAACAACCTGGGGAAGGGACCTGTAATCAAATACTTTTATAGTTTCATAGTTTCATAGTATAGTACTAGGCTATCTGCCCTGGGGCATTTGTAAGCCTAGCCATAGTGATGTGGCTTTTGCCACCCCATAAAATGGTACAAAAAATGTACAGAATAAATTTAGAATACTGTGCCTCTGTCTAATAGTGACACAATGAAGGTCCCCCTTATATAATAGAATTAGTTTACTGTGCCCCTGTCTAGCAGTGACACAGATGTGACCCCTGGGGTAAACTTACGATCTCCCATCCACTCATCAATATTTCTCTTGAAGAGACTCAGTGAGGGGCTCTGCCTAATATGAACTGGGATCTTGTTCCAAAGCATGGGAAGCCTCTGGGTTATGAATCTATCCCTTCAGCATGTCCTATTCATACTTGTGCCAAGGTTTAAGTCTTTAGCTCTTGTGGTCCTGATGGATTTGGATTTTTTGAGGTGGAGCATGTCCATCAGATCCTGATTGGACATGGCCTTGTACATCAGGCAGAGATCACCTCTGAGCAGGTGGTATGCTACTGAATAGACCTGAAGTTTCTTTAGTCTGGCAGAATAAGACATATGTTGGAGACCATTGACCCTCTTGGTGAGGTACTTTTGTGGTCTCTCCAGCTGTTGCAAATGCCGGGTGAGGTACATACCAAATGGGGCATTGTACTCAATCATGGGTCTGATGAGGGAGGAGTATAGGGGTACAATGACATCCTTGGATCTGGATGTGAATCCCTTCATGATGAGGTGTGCAAGGTAGAATGTTTTTCTGACCACTTTGGCAATGTGGGTGTCAAATGAGAGGTCACTGTCGATTTGGGTCCCTAGGTCTCTGATTAATTTTTCCATACTCAGTGGGTTGCTGTTTATGTGATAATTTGTGGGTACTTTGTTTTTCCCAAAGGGGATGACTATACATTTTTTGGCATTTAGTTTAAGGCCGTGACTCCGGCACCAGTTGTCCGTTTCTGTGAGGCCTTTTTGTAGGATGTATGTGTCCGCTGGTGTATCGACTATGGTGCCTAGTTTGCAGTCATCTGTGAACTTTGTCAGCCACAGCCCTCCCATGTTTGCTTTAACATCTGAGAAATAAATGCAGAACAAGAGGGGTCCCAGGACAGGTCCCTGTGGGACACCACATGTGACTGGCTTTGAGTCTGACATTGCTCCAGCGATTTTAACTTTATGGGTTCTGTCCTTTAGCCAGTTTGCAATCCATCTAGTGACATAAGGGTTTACTTTAAGCTGTTGAGCTTATCTATGATGCCTGAGTGGGGTATTGTGTCGAAGGCCTTAGCCAAGTCCAGGTAGGCTGTATGGACTGCTTTGCCCTCATCAATGGCTCTAGTGACTGTTTCGAAAAAGTCAACCTGGTTCAAAAGGCAGGATCTGCCCTTTACAAAGCCGAACTGGGTGGGATCAAGTGTCTGTAGGTCCCCTATGTCTCTGTTTATGAGTTCCATAATGATTCTTTCCATAGCTTTGCAGACCAGGCTGGTTAAGCATATGGGGCGGTAGTTTCCAGGGTCTGTAGAGGCACCCACTTTGTGGAGTGGGACCACTGTTGCTGTACGCCAGTGTTCAGGTACATATCCCGAAGTAAGGCTAAGGTTAAATAGCATTTTTATGTGTGGGTTTAGCTCCTCATGAAGTTCACGTGACACGCAACCCAGGATACCGTCAGGTCCCATTGATGCTGTGTTTTTAGCTTTGTTTAGGGCACTGAACCTGTCAGCCAGAATGTTGGCAATATCTGTGGGTTCAGTGTATTTTTTATTGTTGTGAACCAACTCTGAGCATATCTGAGGGTTTCCACCCAGGTTTCTAACATAGCTGAAGAAGGCTTTGTGGTTTTCTTTAGTGTCCTTAGCGATTTTTCTCTCAAAGTTGGCCTTGGATGTTTTTATGAGAGAACGTAGTTTTCTGCTAATGTTGATCAGAGATGTCTTCCCTTCATGGGATTTTGCTCTGACATGCAGTAGCTTCCTTCTTTTGTTATACAATTTGTTAATGGCTGAGGTCCACCAGACAGGACGCTTGACTTTGGTAGAGAGTGACTTGGATTTATTTGGAATTGCATAATCCATGCATTCTTGGAGATGTCCATAGAAAGCATTTGTGAAGGATTCGGCATTGTGGGATGTGGTATCCACTGGCACAGTGGGCTTAAAGGATACCATCTCAGTCTTAAGAAGAGTGAAGTCTGCTTTTTAGAAGTTTTTCACTGTGGTCTTTTGTGCTGGTGGTGGAGGTGGGATATGTATATCCAGTATGATTAGTTTGTGGTCAGATCTCACTAGTGAGGGGTATACTTCCGGTGTGGAGCATTTTGTCCCCATGTTTGTGATGATCAGGTCTAGTATATTATCTCCCCTAGTGGGAGAGGTGACTAGTTGTTCCAGTGCATTTGAATTTATGAATTCCAGGAACCTTTGGGCTAGGGTATTGCATGTCATCCTTTAGTTTACGTCCCATAGCTTATGACCATAGGCACAAATGAGAACAGAGAAGGAATGAAAAACTGGGTACTGTAAAGAATGCAGGGCATTTGTTTTACTTTTCTAAAGCAGCTACAGAAAAATTTATAAATATCTTTGGTTCAGAAGCCATCCTAAGGTCATGGAGTCCTTTACTGGACCTGATAGTATTTTTTTTTAATGTTTTGATAACATCCTTGAGAAGACAGGTTTTGGAACTATTAAATTATTTATGAATTTCTTTCTTGACTTTCTTTTGTAGTATAGTTAATTTATGGTGATGGACCACCAGGGCGGATTGTTTTTAAATCTCAAATTATACTTGATTCCGATACAGAGTGGTAGCTCCATATATTTTTCTACATGGGTACAGAATTCCTCAGTGAAGCTTGCTGTTGTATTAAGGTCAGGGGAGGTGCAGTTGAGTGAATTTTGATATTTTGTCTCAACTGGTTGAGACTGGCATCTTTGTTGTCTTGAAATTCAGAGTTGCTGGGAGCTTTGGGAGTTTACTACTTTACTGAGGAAGGAAATACAAGAGGAGCAGTGCAAGAGGCAACCATATTTTTAAATATGCGGTATCTTCTAGTAGGCTTATTTACAGACAGCACAGAAGAAATAGTTTTTATTGAGTCTAGAAATTTTGAGGCCTATCCTTTATACAAGATACAGCTGTCCCAGTTTATTGAAGGGTAGTTAAGGTAACCCAAAATAAGGAAAGTATCCAAAATGATTAATGAGATTAATTTTAAATAGTGTCAGAAGTTTAGCATCTGACTTATGCCAATCCCTGAATTTATAGCAAACAGGCTTGCAGGAAATACATGGTTGCAGAAGGATATACTCCCATTTTCCTTCATCTCTCCAGTGTAAAATATATTACAAGGGCAATATTAAAGCACAGATGACATGTTCATTTTGGCAACAGTGGCAAACATGTCAACTTACTAATCACAATTTCCATATCCAGAAGGGCATACTAGTTTATGGTCCATTCCCCATGCAAGTTATTTCACTCATATTAAGCTTACCTCATTCCACCTTGACTAACTGTACAAGATGATTGTGTTGTTTGTTGCAGTTCTTATATAAGACTTCCAAGTGAGGTCGCAAGGCTGCAAACAGGGGTCATCATCCAGCAAAATCTACCTTTTCTAGATTAGAAGTTACTTTCTGTAGCTCATGAGAATATCATGTCATAAAAAAGTTTTTTTTTTATCTTTTATGAAAGCTGTCTCATATGCTTCTTAAGCAACCAAAAGGACTGGTTTCCTATAATTTATCCTTCCTCTTAAAAATATCGCAAGGCAAGGTTATCACATCTGCCTCCTGCTTAGGAAAAGAATATGCAATGTACTGTCCTCCATCCTAAGTCGCTAGATGATTTATCAGAATCTCTTTGAAATCATCAAAAAGTCAGTCCCATTACCTCAGTAAACTCATACCAAGTCGGAAGCTTCACCCCCATGACTACTAAAGCTGCTGCATTCCTAGACTGCATGTATTTTAACTTGGCGGTTTGCCCTCACCATCCTAGAATTATTTCCATAAGAAGCAGTTGACACCTTTTGGATACTGTTCCTTATTAAAGCTATAGCTGCTGAGGTACTGGACAGGAAACATTGGTATTCCATGTTCCTCATCCACCCAATTACATAGACAGCTGTATCTGTTCCAAATGTGGGGGTTAAATTCAAACTTCTGATAGATATTCCTTAGACATCCTCAGTGCACATTTGTGCTTTTCAGGTCTGTATAGCTGCTGTCTCAGCTGACCCATATCTTCACCAAGGAATGATCATTTGCTATAATGAAATTACTTCTAAGACGTCGCATAATTTTTTTCCCCACTTACTCATACACATTTTTATACTTTTGGTACAGGTATAAATAAAGTACTGATAGAGTTATATGATTCCTTTTAATACATTATTAATTAACAGTAGAGGTATGGATGCACCCTTAAAATGTAAAGCTGAGATGATTTGCAATATCTCTGATATTCTACATAACCATTGGCACTAATTTCCTATAGACATAGTAGGATATAAAAAATACTTCACTATCATCTTCAAGTGAATTCTTTTCAGATTTTAAGGAGTTTCTAATTAATTCTTTCCAACCCCTGGTATGTGTCTGGTTGCCTATACATTCATGTGCTATACAGTGCATATAGCTTATTTTCTTTCAGGTCATGCTCTGAGCTCAGCACATTGAGTCAGTGCATTAGGTAGGGCATCTGGCACTCTGTGGCACCACCTGTAACTCAAAGCTAAGGAGCAAAAAAAAAAAAAAGGTTTTTCCAAAGCTAAAGCTGACAATAAAAGTCCTTCAAAGCTGACGGTCTTCTGCTGTGAAACTGTATTGCACTGTTTTAAGTAAATAAATGCATGCTGAGCACTTTGCACTTCTACCGTGGGTGCAAACACATATCAACATTCATTTATGAAGCCGTGATATTCTTGCACCTTCATTAAGCAATGCAGATCCTTCACTCCCACAACATCTGCACCTGTCAATCACTCCCCTTAGCAGCATGTGCAACCTTTGCCCCAGCCCAGCTACAGATCTGAACTGAGATGCAGCAGAGTTTCATACTACTAGCTGCCTCATCCTATCATTATTCAGTATTACTGACCTAATGGCTTAAAGTTTAGCCTGGGAGTCCAATAAGTATGTGCATTCACTAGCTATGATATAAATGCACTGCCTTAACCAGATTGTTTTCTTCTCCTTGAATAAGTAATCCCATTCATTCTCTTTCCAATAATTTACTTATTTCACAGCTCCATTAAAGGCCGAGCTTGACTCCGCAAAGGAAACCTTTCGAGAGCACGTTTGTCTGACCTTACGAAAACTTTTGATTTTTTTTTTAAAACATCCTCTTCTTTCATGCTCCAAAAAATTAGCTCCAACATTGTCACCTTCTTACAAAAATTCTTAACAAATAAAACTGTCTCATCCTCATCACCTCCTGAACCTCTTACCAAAAGGGTGCCAAATGGCTTCATACCCACCCCGTTTTTTTTTTTTTTTTTAACTGCACTGTTGTTTTCAGTATTTATTAACAACCTACCATCTGACCTCCGTAACCTTCCAAATACTCTTTATACTGATAACTTGGTTATCCTCTGAGTCAATCCTTCACATTCAGATATTCAAAATTAGCTTCACTCTGACCTCTACTCCCTTAATTCTTAGCTAAATAACCAGAAGCTACTCACTAATCCCTCAAAAACAACAAGTATGATGTTTAGAACCTCACAAATGCTGAAAAGATCCCAAAATTCTCAACATAGCAGATCTCAATGGTACTACAAAAGAGACAACTGTATCCTAAAAATACCTAGGTTTATGGTAGGACCAGTCACTTAACTGCTATAACCACATTGAAAGCACCAGGAAAAAGATAAACTCACTTTTTTTCTGGTCCTAGAAAACACCTCCCTTTCTTTTCATTTCAGCTAGAGCTGCTATAGGGAAAGGAGTCTAGTTCAACTTGAATACTTGAATACTGGCTACCTACTACACATGCACCAAGGTTCAGTTTAAAACATTGTTTTTTGCTGGGTTACCCCCACTCACCACCCACTAGTTATATATACTAACTCCAAGATTGTACAGTCCCATGGGAAAGGGAATATTCCCCTACCCAGGGGTTGTCATACTCACACACTTGTCAACTATCTGTATAATCAAATAAATGCAGTTGATTAAACATGGACATACACACTCACACTCACACACACACACACACACACACACACACATATATATATATATATATATATATATATATATATATATAATGGATCACATTCAGAAGCTCGACATATCAGAAAATGAAACTTCATATGGTCTAGACCATATGATCTGTAGATGCGTGTGCATGATATACCTTTAACAAACTTTCCATTGAGTTAGCACGTGCATGGAAGTACTGAGCATGTGCAAGCAAGGTTGCCATTTTGAGTGAGCAGCCTGAGTGATACCATGCCAGTATGGATTCAGTCAGTTCACTAAAGTTTAATGTTCCTGCTATCCACCCTGGTGTATTTGTATACAATAAACTACTTAAACAAATACCCAAGTTTCAACATCTTCTTAATGCACATAAGAAGACCAACATGGTGTCAGAGTGGGATCCAGAGTTGCAGGAGTGAATCATCTCTACTATTCAAACAACTCACAAAACAGGTCGGAAACAAATTCCAGATACTGAAACTTGCTTAAATGATTTCTCTTGCAGCAGATATAAAACAAAGCACACAGAATGCTCAAACATTTTTTTTATTAAACAAAATGTCCAAATGTGCCACACATTTATAAAAAATATTCAAAATAATTACAAAAAACATTTGAAACAATGTCTGAATAGCATAAAATGTATAAAACAAGCAAAACGACCACATTTTTTCATTATGTACTACTTTTTTGTATTAACTAAAGCTATTCAAAATATCCAAAGTGTGCAAACTGTTTGCAACTGTGTGCAGTATTAGAGTGCATTTATTTCACAAAGTAAAGTTGTTTCAAAGAATATTTCACAAAGTGCAGTTTTTTAAGGCATATTTCACAGATTACAGTTTTTCGAAGAGGTTATTTTGCATTTGAATATTTTGCAAGTATCTAGTATGTGTGAATGTTCATACATAATTACAGGGGCCATTTTGCATTGTGCTTTACTATAATTTGTGGAAATGGCAGAAGGATTTTGTAGGCCCACACTACTTGCGTTTGATAACAATATTGCAGAAAATTGGAGACTGTTTTATCAGGAATATGATATTTTCATACAGGCTCCTTTTCCTGATAAAGATGCATGTACAAAAGCATTTATTCTGCTTAATTTAGCTGGTTCAGAGGCCATTAAAAGAGAGCATTCAATTGTGTATGCACCTGTTGTGTATGCAGGGGAGGGGGAAGACTGCCATATTGTGGTACCGGCTGAAATGTGGGAAGAACCAGAGTTCTTAAAATGTAAATTTAGAGAAATGAGTAACTTCCAAATGAATATTACAATGAAAAGGCACTTATTTTACACAAGGGATAAAAAGCCTGGTGAAACTTTTGCTGCATGTTTAGACTTGAGAAATAAGGCTAAAATGTGCAGATTTGGAGATTTAAGAGATAAGTTGATAAAGGACAGGCTTGTGTGTGGCATTAATAATGACAGACTGAGAAAGATTTTGCTTCGAGACAGTGATTTAACTTTGAATAAGGCCATTGAGATTAGCCAGATATATGATCTTACTGAAAAGCACACGAGTATGCTTAAAAATGAGAATAGCAGTGGAAGGCACAGTGACAAAGCTCATGTTGATAGTATGCAGCATGTGGTTAAAAATAACAGCCCCAAGCACATGGCAGCCACTGCAGGTCCTGTAACAGTCCCTGGGAAACCCTGAGTCTTTCCAGCAAACTCCAGGGCATGCTTGGTGAAGCATAAGGGTGAGTCAACAAAGTGAAACTATGTGGCCCCACCTAGCTTCATAGTCAACTGTCGTAATTGTGATGGAAATCACCAACCTAAAAGAGAAAAGTGCTTAGCTCTTGGTCAGCAGTGTTATTCCTGCAATAAGTGAAATCATTTCAAAAGATTTTGTAAATCAAATAAGACACATTCCTTTATTAAAAGAGGATATTCCAAGAGGCAAGTTGATCAATTGGAAAGCTGTGACCCTACTTTTTATGTTGATGGTGTATTTGTGCTTGGCGAAACAGTCAGTGCAATAGATTTGTTGGCAAAGAATGAAATCTATTGTACTATTTGACTTAATGGGAGTCCTGTAGAGCTCAAGGTAGATACTGGCTCAAAGTGAAATGCTATGTCAGCAGAAATGTTTGTGAGAGTAAAAGCTGCAGAACAACTTTATTTGACAAAGTGTGCGAAGCTTGTTGCTTATGGTGGTGAAGAGATTCAAACCAAAGACTCAGTAGTGCGTTCACGTTATTCTGCTGGGAACACCCATGACTTGCAGTTTTTCATAGTCGAGACACATGCAGTACATTATTAGGCTTCAGAGACAGTTTGAGAATGGGACTGATTTCACTTAATAAAGAAATTCATCATGTAAGCCTACGTGACAACAGTTCAAATTTTTCCCAAATTATTTTTTCTGAGTATGCTGTTATTTTTGCAGACAGACTAGGCAAACTTCCAGTTGTGTACTCCATGAAGTTAGATCTAGAGGTCAGCCTAGTTATCAGGCTAGCACAAACATTTCCAATAGCTATGCAGAGCAGAGTCAAAGCCAAGCTAAACAAAATGGTGCAGCTACGAGTGATTTGTCCAGTAGAAGAAGCTACTGAATGGGTATCCTCCATGGTATTAGCTCATAACAAAAGCTCACATGATATTGATTCAAGAGATCTGAACAAAGCATTAAAAAGACCTCATCATCTAATGTACACAGTCGAAGAGGTTACTGCCCTTATGCCAAACACCACTGTTTTTTTCGTCTTCACTGCAAAGAGTTCATTTTGGCAAATTTTGCTTGACCAAAAATCTTCATTGTTAACCACATTTGGTTCACCATTTGGAAGATACAGATTTTTGAGAATGCCATTTGGGATGAATTCTGCCAGTGAAGTCTTTCAATGGGCAATGGAGCAATTTTTTTTTTTTTTTTGGCTATCCATGTGCTATTATAGTAGATGATATTCAAGTAGGAGGCAATGGTGAAGCTGAACATGACAGAAACCTCAAGAAAGTTCTGGAAAGAGCACATGAAGTGAATCTTAAGCTGAATCTTCAGAAGTGCAAGTACAGGCTATGAGAAGTTCCTTATGCTGGTAACTTTTTACCAGTTCAGGTTTACGACCAGATCTTTCCAAGCAATTAGCAATTCTCAAGATGCCAGCTCCAGACAATGTCTAAGCCCTACAATGTTTTCTTGGCATGGTCAACTATCTAGGCAACTTCATTCCAGATTTAAAACAACTTTCAGCACCATTAAGAGAGCTGACACAGAAAGATGTAATTTGGTCATGGTCAGAACAGCACCAAAGAGTATTTGATGTCCTGAAACAGAAAATTGCTAACCCACCAACTCTCAGCTACTATGATGTTCACAGACCAGTTACCATTTCCTGTGATGCTTCTAAGTTTGGTCTAGGTGCAGTCATTCTTCAAGATGGTAGTCCAGTTGCCTATGCATCGAGAACTCTTACCCAGACTGAGATGCAATATGCTCAGATTGAGAAAGAGATTTTGGCAATTGTGTTTGCATGTTCGTAGTTTCATGATTACCCAGAAAAAACACAGAACAGCATAACAATGGGCAACTTGATTTTGAAGTTATGAAAGTGAGAACTTTTTCTTTCACACATCTTGGTGAGCTCAGAACTCACACAGCTTCAGATCCAATTCTCCAGAAGCTAAACCACTTTATCAGTTGAGGATGGCATCCATAGCAACCTTGTTTACCAGTAGAATTGTAACCTTATTTTCCACACAGAGATGAGATTTTGTCAGACAATGGTGTCATCATGAAAGGTCCTAAAATGATTGTTGCAAAGTCCTTGTAACAACAGTATATTAAGATCTTGCATTGTGGCCACCCAGGAACTGATTCTACCAAAAGAAGGGTGGGAGGTCTAGCATTTTGGCCTTCTATGTGAAGAAATATTGAGAAAGTACTTTCATCTTGGTCAGTATGTAACAATACAAAGCCACATCAACAAAAATAACCACTTCAGTTAAGCCAGATTCCTGAACTACCTTGGTTGATAGTAGCCACAGATATCTTTGAGTGGAATGGTCAACATTACTTGGTGTTAGTAGACTTTTATTCAAATTGGCTCAAAATTGACCTACTTCCCAACCTAACTTCCACTACTGTCATTAGTAAGTTGAAGTGACATTTTTCTGTCCATGGTAGTCTGCCCACAGTTATTTCTGACAATGGTACACAGTTCAGCAATTCAAGAGATTTGCAGAAGAGTTGGACTTTGTTCATATTATGAATAGTCCTGAATACCCTCAGTCAAATGGCTTGGCTGAATGTGCAGTTCAAAGTGCAAAACAGCTGGTAGAGAAATCCAGATGTGACAATGCCAATATTTTTCTCAACTTGTTAAATCTCCGAAACATTCCTTGTGCTAAACATCTTGGCTCACCTGCCCAGAGACTTATGTTGAGACAAACCAGAAGTACACTACCAATCAGCAGTAAGTTATTGGTTCCATGTGCTAAGAACAACAAAGCAGTAAAAGCCCAACTGTTAAAAAAGCATTTGTCCCAGAGGTCTTACTATGATAAAACCATCAAACTGCTTAGTTCATTGAAAAAAGGAGAGACAGTGAGGATGCAGACATCAAAAGGTTTTGATTGCATCAGATTTGTGAAAAGTTTGTGTCAAGAGCTGAGATCGTACATTGTGGAATCACAAGGAATGGAATTCAGATGAAATCAGAAGCATTTGTTACCAGTGTCTGAACTGGTGTTACAGCATCTTGCCTGTGACAAAGACTAGTTCTCGGAGTGACTTGTCCAATGTTCCTGTTCCAGAGACATTCCGTCAGAAATCCCTGTTCCTGAGAAAATCCCTGAGACTCCTCAAACAGAACATTCCCCAGTGATTGTCCCTGTTGCTAAACCCAGTCCTAACTATTATGTCACAAGATCAGGTTGCATCTCGAAACCTAGTTCCAGATAGTCAGCAAAGTGGGCATGACTGTTGTTTTTCTTTATTAGTGTCTGTATAATTGTATGCCTATTGAAATGTTGTTGTTTACATGAGACAGCTCAGTAAAGAGGGAGGATGTAGATCAGTGTGTATGATATAACTTTAACAAGCTTTACACTGAGTCTTCACGTGCATATAGGTACTGAGCACACGCAAGCGAGAGTGCCATTTTCAGTGAGTAGCCAGCGTGAGAGCATGCAAGTACGTAGTCAGTTAGTTAGATAGTTTGTTTATGTTTAATGTTCCTGCCATCCATCCTGATGTGTCTGTGTACAATAAAACTTAAACAAACACCTAAGCTTCAACGTCTTCTTAATGCACATAAGAAGAGCAACATGATCGACTTTCTGGAAAGTCAAACTATGAAAAAAAAATCTATGTTTTTGCAAGGGCAAGCCCCCCCCCAAACCCCAGATGTAGAGGGCTGTCCTTCCCACACCCCCTGCATATTATATATGTATATATCAACTTCAAGATTGTACTACAGTGGGGAAAAGGGTAAATTCCTTGATCCCCCACTGTACTGCGCTCTACATTCAAAAGTTTCCACATTTCGGAAATTCAATCATATGGTCTCAACCATACGAGCTTTGACTTTCTGAGAACTCGAGCTTCTGAATGGGACATGTATATATATATATATATATATATATATATATATATATATATATATATATATATATGCTGAGAGTGCTGCCAGTGGTGAAAGTGGTGAATTAGTTTACAGTATGTGAATGCTGTGATGGATGTTGCTTGAAATTCAAGCCATGCTGTTAATGTTCCTCCCCACTGCTCTTCACTAATATGGTGACCAATTATTTCTTGCAAGTTGTTTCTAAGATAGCCAAAATTATTCCAGCAGTTTGTTTCTAAATACCTGTATATCATTGACAGAAACCTTGTAGGAATGACTCTATTCAAAAAGGAATTCAGCTGGGCTGGACTGGTGTACAGATAATGTCTAGGGGTGACAAGGTCTTGATCTGTGGTAGAGTGACTGAAGTTGGAGGTATTGCCATTTCAGCAACTCATTCTCACATCCATTCTGCATGCATTCTTGGAAGTCCATAAGTCCTCCCTCCCCCTCTGAAATCAGGTTTTGCCATAAGATAAAGCCCTTACCCACCTACTCAAGCCAGTGTATGACATAATTATCTTCCTGATAGACTCTTAAATTCCAGATTCTTTACCAAGTACATTTCCATTTGCCTAGGTCACAGCTGCATAAGAATCTCTCTTAGGTCCCAGATTTTGTTTCTGCCTACAGATTTGACCACCTCCTTAAGTCTTCATATGTTTTCCATTTCTATAGTGATCCCTAGTGGGGTCGGCTTGGCTCTTACATGTAATACAGAACACACTAATAGGGTTTTTGCATATCTGTTCACCTCTGGGAATCTCATACCTCCCTAAGGATAGAGATAATCAATTTCTTCCTCAAGATCCTGGGAGGCTTACTTTCCCATGCAAAGCCTAGCCAAACCTTCTGGAGTTTCCCAGGAAATGGTGTTTTCCCTAGAAAGGGAATATGTCTTAATAATAACAAAGATTTAGACAAGTGGGACATCTTTCTTCTTCTAATTCTTGCCATGATACGTAAGTGGAGTTGTCTCCACTTACACAAATGATCCTTGCACTCATTTAATGAATGGAGTTATGTCTAATTTTGGAATCCTCTATACTTTATTTGATAGTCTGATACCCATGTATATGTTTCTGTAGAAAACTATCAACCTAGCTATTAAATCTGCCCCAAATGTGTGCACAAGCACTGTTAAGGGGAACTAGAATGCATTTATCCCAGTTCAGAGTCAATCCTGATAACCTCTCCACTTCTTGTACTGAATGCAGAATATGTGGGGTGGAGTTACGATGTTTCTTAGCCAATGTAGACCATCATCTGTGAACCAAGATGCTATGTGGCTAAACTCTGTTCCTTTGTTAATACTTATTTGTGAATGATAATGCCTTAGACATACAGTTAGAATTTCTAGTAAAAGGACAAAAGGCAGTGGTGACAGAGGGCAGCCCTGTTTAGTTCACCTGTGTACTTCAAAGGAAAGCGAACAGAGGCCATTTGTTAGTACTTGTGCTTTTGGTTGATTGTACAATAATTTACATCTCTCCAGAAATGGTTCCCTAATTCCAAATGCCTGTAGGGCCTTCCACATAAACTTCCACTCTAATGTATTGAAGACTTTTTGGATATTTAAGAAAATAGGTTGACATTGGGTGAGTTTGTGTTTGTTTGAACTATTGAATATTATGCCAAACCCTTAGAAGATCTTGGCCACTGGCTCTATTCTTTAGGAATCCCTGCTTGCCAACTTGGATAAGTTTGGGAAGAACATTCTCAAGTTGTCTTGCAAGAATTTTTGCATATAACTTCAGTTCTATTTGAAGGAGGGAGATGGGTCTATAGCTGAAATATGAAAAGCAGATCTTTTCCTTCCATGGGAAGAAATATGATCAAGGTTGTTCATGTCGAAGAAAAGAAATCCCTATACCTTCCACAGCATGTATAGCTTCATCAGCTCTGACAATAAGTCTGAAGAGAATTGCTAGTAAAATTGCACTGGCAGGGCATCTGTATCAGCAGCTTTCACTTTGGGGACTGAGTTAAGGACTCTTCTAATCTCATCCTGTCTAAGCAGTTTGTTTAAAAAGTCTAAGTCTTCTATCCTTATCTAAGGAAGCTTAAGTTCCTGCCAAATGGACTCTGAAGAAGCTTATGAAGGGGTACAGTGAGATTTATAAAATTCTTGATATCTGTTTGCCATCACTTGATTTATTTTGTAGATGTTGTACTGTCGAATACTCTGCTGAACTTAAATGTCTCCTATCCGTGTTTCTCGATGTATCTTTTAATTTTTGAGCAAACAGCTTCGGTCAGGTTATACCCTTCACCTATGTCATATCCTTCCATTTCTCCAGGCTATTGGTTATATCACAGTACTGCATAGCTCTAATTTCTTTAGTAAGTTTAAAAATATTCCACCTTAAGCAAGTGTCCATGCACATCCCCCTCTTATATTTAGATCTCTATTCCTTCTGGCTTAATTCTCTTTATAAACAATTTAGATTCTCCATACTTTTACTCCACATCTGTATTATCATGTAATGGCTATGTGTTTAATATTTAATTTCGTCTCCTCCTACCTTCTAATCCCTCCTCCCTGTATGCCGACACTGTAGAGAAATTACTTTTTGTCAAATAAAGAAATGTTGCCCTAACTTAACAAGTTTGAGTTTAGGAGTCCAATAGCCATTTGGTGATCAGAGAAAGCTGATCTTGCATTTTCTCAAGACTACACAGATCCATAAGCTGGAGCTTAGATAAAATGTAATCAATCCTACTGGCAGGGCTTGTTGTGGGATAGAGGTATGTGTAATCTCTTTCCAGTAAAGGTATTACCCTATGTATGTCTGTTAAATTAATATCTTTAACTCGGTATGGCATGTAAGCTGTCAACTGTGGAAAGCAAGTTTTCCCCCTGGTGAATTCTATCCAGCTTGGGATTTATGGCTATGTTGAAGTGCTCACCCACCCCACAATTATCATTAATCTGCTCATGTCCCTAACTTTCATCAATTCATCTGAAATCTATCATCCAGCTCCACTGAGTCCTCATTAGGAATCGGAGAGCTTGCAATACTATACTCCCCATGTCAGCCCAAATGAAATTAATTACCCACCTGGAGCGTGCATTTCAATTTTTTATGTATAATATCACTGTGCTTCTTTTGGCTGATTTAGCACTACCTGTGACTCCCCATCCGTTTTTTACTTGTTTGACACTATATGTATTTTGTTTATAGCTTTGTTTCCTGTAATAAGGCTATACCTGGCTGTAATTTTCCTGCTGTTATTTAAACATGTTGTTACCTTTGTGCTGTGGCTAGCCCACACACGTCATGATATAATCTTAACGGTGGAATTCATGTTGTGTGGTAGCTGATTAGATGGGGTTGGGCCTTGCATAAAGTTGACAGCACTACTCTGGACCTTTATCTCACTTGCCATCTACTTAAACTACTCTTTCACTACAATTAAGAAAGAGAAACCTGTTGCAAACAATAACTTTCCTAACATAAAAAGAAAGAGCCAAGACCTAAGAAATGAGCTTGCCCAAACAGCTCTGCCCCTTCTCTTGGAAATATATGCCATTTCCCTTAATGCTACTTTTATAAAAAAAAAAAAGTTAATTTATAATCCAGCCTGCTATTGCCTTGACCTTTCTCCTGCCCTTAACATCCTGACCTTTGCAAAAGAAGCTGTCCAAACAAATTAGAATTCCATGCTAACATTTTCTTTGTAAAGAAGAAAGGAAGAGAATATTAAAATATTAATATTTTTATTTTATTTTTATTTATTTTACATTTGTTGACCGGGCTAGTCTAGCTGGATACATGTCCATTTTCAGTAGAGGCCCGGGAAGAAAAGCTCCAAAGAACTGAGGTACATAAACAAAAAAGCAGAACAAGTATTAATATTAATACCTGTTTTCATCCCCAATTCACATTGGAAGTTGGTTGAGTCATTATTCTCCCCTGTATGGTGCATGATCATTGTGGATTTCATTGCAGCAGTTTATTCCTGTGTTGGGTACAGTGTGAGAAATTCACAATTGGACTCTTACTCATCAAAGGGGATCAAACTTATTTCCAAGTACTAGACTTATTTTTCCTTCTCACTTGGAATCGGTTCTCCACAAACACTGCATTACTCTAATGACCCACACTCACCCTTGGCTCTTTTCCCACTGTGGTGATTTAATCTGTGATAATGGCATACTGTGTTCTGCCCTTTTCTTTTCTCTCATGGTGAACATTATCTCCATGTCACTGGCATCTACCCATGTTGCTTTTTTTGTTGCTGTGAGGCCAACTTGTTTTATGAACATTTCAGCTTCCTTCAGATGTTTGAACACCACCTACTGGCCCTCTTATAAAATATGGAGTGAGAATGGAAATTGAAGCTGGCATGAGAAATCCAAATCCCATAGTCTATGGGCCAGGTACATGACTTACCATTTAACTCATTCACTCCAATGCAGCTCAGGGGTGGACATGGTGGTGCAGTGGTTAGCATTGCCACCTCACAGCTAGAGGTTCTCTGGTTCGATCCTCAGCTGGGGTGCCTTCTGTGCGGAGTCTGCATGTCCTCCCTGTGGTTGTGTGGGTTTCCTCTTGGTGCTCCAGTGTCCTCCCACATCACAAAGGCATGCTATTGGTGGATTGGACACTCTAAATTGGCCCTAGGTGTGAGTACGTGCATGTGTGTGCCTTCTGTGGAAGGTTGGGTGCTGGGCTGGCACTTCAACACCGTAAAACTCCACTGCCAGTCATAAAAGGACAAATGATCTGCTGTGGTGACCCCTAACTGGGAAAAGCCAGAAGAAGAAGACTCCAATGGAGCTCAGGAAGTTTGCACTGTAACTTCCAATGGGCGGAGACTAAGCCTTTTGACAGAATTTAATTATGTGCTCACATTTCAAACAAACGTTCATATCTTTGGAACCCTAGGGGTTATGAAAGAAGTATAAATGACACACTCTTCAGCACTATTTATTTGCATAGTGGTAGTATTCTTTAGGTTCTAGGTCTTAAACCCAACTTTATAAGTCGCAGTAAACATAGTGACTATTACATTTGTAATAGTTTGTAAACAACAAAATATCTCAGCAACCACTTAAGTTACACACATACTGCCAGCAGCATTTTATCCATCTAGCTTAGAGCTTTCACACGAGGCTAAGATGCTCTGTCTGTGTTACTTGGTTTTTGAGATATTTAGAAAAACGGGAAAATAATATCTATATAAATTAATAACATAAAAGTAGCAGCTAATATCTGTTTAACTGCACTAGACAGAGGTCAAGTATTAACCCAGTTGAGTTTTCCATTGTGTAAACTTTAAGATTAAACTTTTTAAAACCTTGTACATAGCATGGTTTTGGAATTATTGATGAAAATATGAACAAGCAATATTTGACTCCTAGTGGTGCCATTAGGTATTAACTGCAGATGCACCTTGAGGCGTCACTCAGATGTAATGAGTTAAGGAATAAAGTACTGCTGTAATTTGCTGCAATCTGAACAGATTGGATCCCAGTTTGCAACTCTTTTTGAGGATGTTTTCCCTGTCATTGTAATCTAATAGTCTGAAAATGAAATGTCTGCTGAAGTCTGTAGATTTATTCCATTGAGTCATGCAACATGTTCCTTCAGCTACAGGAGGATGGAGCATTTTGCACATTCTACCAAAATACTTTCTGATAAAATCCAGGGGATTGTTTCCATCCTTTCCCTTTGGTAATCCTATAATCTGGAGATCGTTGCATCTGCTCCTATTTTCTAAGTCACACAGTTTAAGTTCCGTGTTGTAGGTGTCTGATTGAAGATCAGCTATTTAAGATGTGTGAGAGGGAAGTTTTTTTTTTTGTCTAACTGTCTGGCATTGCTAGAAGGTGAGTATGCCCATTACATGAGAGAGTAGATTGTTGTGTTTGTGTTTACTAGTTTAAGTTCCGCTGTGTCATTGAGAACAGCTTGTATCATGGAAGTCAGGTTGGTGAGTTTGGCTTGGAGATCCCCACCTGGTTCATATTTGCTTGTGTATCCACAGCCATCCTCTTGCAAGAGCTCATTAATGGCCAGATGTTTCCCATGAAATAGACCCTCTGCAAATGTACTCTCCAGTCTGACGTGTCAGAATGATTAACTCACTCCAAGCGTTAGCAGAAGATTGAACTATCTGCAGATGGCAGTAAGTCAGGCAACTTTTATTTATAGTGGAAACAAATTCAGTTTTCCTTAGAGTGGACAGCATGATTTAAGGAATCACCATTTTCTCCCTCAGTCCTGTGCATGCCCTATCAAATGTTATTATTTCACATTACAAGCTATAGGCTGTCACTGTAATTTCTCTTAAGCAAAGTAATGGTTTTAACAGGTTTACCTTTAATTTCAAATATAGCCTCATGAAAAGCCTTCAATAAATCTTTACTTAAACATTCTTGTGAAATTTTATAAAATAATCTGTGATCGTGTTTTATCAAAGTTAATGTTCTCAAATTATTAACGCTTATTCTTTTTCTATTTTATTTATAAACCTGATAGTAACCTTATAGATAGACTTACTTCAAATGCCATGTGTTAACTATTCATTGAATATGTAAAACACTATTTCCCTTTGAGCATCTGTCATATTTAAAAAAAAAAATAAAAGATAGGCTACACCATCATGTCCCGGAGAAGAATCTCTAGGCATCATACCCAGTGCATGAATAAATTCCTGCAAAGAGATTATTTTTCTGAAAAGTCATTATCATATTTTTCAAGCTGTGTAATTGACCAGTATTTCCCAATAACATTGTATTCCATATACATTTTTGCAATATATTCTTTAGTATCAGACAGATTTTCTGAAATTGTATCTTACTAATCACTCACTATTGTCTATGTTTTGCATTCTACAAGTATCTTTTTAACTATTTTAGACAAGTAGGAGGAAACCTCTTATTTAGTTCTGAGAACTATGTATTTTTGTCTGTGTAGCCAAGGTTCAGTTGTTTTAGATCCTTTTCAACGATGTTACCATTGTCAAGTAACAGTAAGGGGAAATGTGTCTCCAGGACTTCATGACATTCCAGTTTGGATCACATAAGGAAAGTTCATAGGAATAGCATGCTTCCCTGTGTATATATGCTTTAGTTTTCAAATAAACAGAAACTTTCCTATATTTTATCATACAAATTATCCTCCAAGTCCTCCGTAAATCATAAGAATCTTGCATAGGCAAATAAGTCCATAATAATTTACTTTCAGCATCTATTCCTTAGAAGAAGGAAGAATGTTGTTCAACCTTTTTAATTCCTTTTCGCTCTTTTTCACAGAATGTGCCATGACTAATTTCAGAAAATAAATCTACATGATCTGTAATATGTACATTTATGTGTTTACGTTAGAAAAACTCAATTTATTTATTTAAAGAGCCTTGCCTATACCTTGGACCAACACTTGGTATAAAGTCAGCTGTCCGGTGTGTAAAACTTTTCTCATAATGTTAATGTTTTCATTTAATTTTAATTAAATAACTATTAAAGTCTCCTATTAGTACAATATCCATTTGCAATATAATATAGTGCTGTAATCATTGAAAAACATTTACTCTATCTTTCATACCCATGGGGACATATCAAACTATTACATATAGTCACACATTGTCACTCAAGATGAGAGATATCATCCTTTACACATGACCTGAATCTTCCAAATGTCTTTGGACATGTGTGGGGTACATCTCCTGAGAGAGCTACCCACCGAGTATTCATTCATGGTGCCCAAATATCTTATGTCATTCTTCTTAACACAGAAAAGAATGAACAAGCACATGAATCTGCTTAATTCCAACCTCACCACCATGAGTATTGAGGAAAAAATAAAAAATAGAGAAACTTGTGGTCTTAAAACTTTAATGAGCTTGGTCATCATTTCTGATTTTTTGTTACCGAGGATCACTTGTCTGTGATAAATAAGGGGTTGCTGCTTTGAAACACTATCTGGGTTTCATGATTTTTTTGGAAATTATTGTGACTGATGCCATCAACAAAGTTTTAGACCCCAGTTTCTCTGTTTTTTATTCTTCTTAACACAGAGCAGCAATGGAAGTACTCTGAGGTCATCCTACATAGTTGATCTCCTGTCCCTATCTCATGTAGAATGAACTCATTTCTGTCACCTGTATTCATGGTCTCATCCTTTAGATAAGTACCTTAAGGCATACCCGGGGGAGGACAGAGATAATGACTGACCAGTAAACTGATTTCACAAGCACAATGTGAGCAGTGCTGCCGTGACTGAACCCATCAGTCTCAGAGTGCTCTGTAGTCTCATTTATGGATAATATACCAGGAGAATTACAGCACCCTACTGATGTATACATGCTCCCTCCCTCTTGAAATGCAGACAGCAGTCCATTGTTTGACAAATGACCAAGTATGGAACAATATTGGGAAGGCTATGCAGGATGACTTCTGGTCAGCTGCAGAGAGGCATTGACATCCATCTATTGACTCAGGAAGAGGAAGCACTGTCCAGGATGTTGTCATCAAGGGTCTATAAATAGGTTCATAAGCTCATAGGTAAGTACTAGGCTAGCTGCCCTTGATGGCCACTTTAATCCTTGTCAGCATACCTCTCAACCTCTTAGAGCAAGAAATCTTGACAAAGCCATAAATAAAAGTGGGACAAAGGCCCAAAAATAGGACAATTTTTAAATATTGCTCTTACAAACTTAGAAAGTTGATAGAATAACAGGTTTTGCATTAGCATGAATTTTCTGATGGGTATGAAGTCTATAACTCAAATGTCTGTCATTACTTACTTACTTCAGTCTTTACTGATTTGCCACTAATTTACCAGAAAACCACAATTTTATGAAAAACAGACCAAAAATATGAGGGAAAAGTATGGACATTCTGCGAAACTCTGTACAATTGAGAAGTACGCTTGTCAGTTTTCCTTCTTATGCTTGAAATAACCTATCCCATTTGGATACAGATCGCCTTTATCCATCCCATGGTGGATAGTTATATATTATCCCTAATGAGAATAACTGGAATCATACCATAGATAATTTGAGGAGACCCACGCGTGGGATAAAGCATTTAGGAGATGCATCTGTCCATTAGTAGTATAGGGGGCAGTTCTGGTGTAAATTTTCTCTTCCCTATCAGTAGATCTAAGCTGAACTTGAAAATGGACATGGATAAATTGTGTTTTATGTGGATGGGGAGTCTCTTCCAGGGCAGTGGTATGCTCTGTGAAATATACCCATCCTGCAAAATCATTCTGTTGATGTTGCAGAGGTTTAGATTCCTACACTGAGCATTTCTGATGCTATTTTACTTGCTGATATGCAGTAAATCCATCTGTATTGGGTCAGAGGATCCCTTTTATATCAGACACAGGTCACCTTTTAGCAGTCTGTAGGATATGGAGCTTTGTGTTGATCCTGGTAGGATATGTTGCTCAGACCTTGTATCCTTTCAGTAAGGTATCTCCATGGCAGTTCTAGTTGTTGCATGTTTCTAGGCAGATCCATGAGCAGTATATTCAATGGCTGGCATTAAGAGAGCTGAGTAAAGGGGGATGATGACATTCCTAGATCTAGACACAATCACTTTGATTACAAGCTGTGCAATATAGAAGGACTTGCATACAACACTAGACACATGTTGGTCAAAAGTTCTCACTGTCCAGATAAGTTCTCAAATCCCCAACAGCTGGGTGAACTGTTAGGGGTGTATTGTCAATGTGGTAGTCACCTGGGGTAGATGACTTCCTAAAGGATACTATAATGCATTTTTGGGCATTTAATTTCAGACCAAGACTTTGATACCAGTTATGGTTTTGAGGCAAACATTCCTGTAGGATGGCTAACTCATTCAGGGGTTCAATGACTGTTCCTATCTTGCATTCATCTGCAAATGTAGTCAGCTAGAGTCCTTTGGTATTGGCTTTTACATCAAAAATGTAGTTAACTAGCTTTGGTAGGGATTTGAAGCTTGTCGATTTATCACTTAGAAGTAGGTAATTTGTCTTAAAGAGATTTCTAAAGGTATCTTGAGTGGACTCTATGGGACCTATGGTTTCAGTTTTATTTCAAAGGAGACTACTTTATGGTCACACCTAACAAGTGATGAGGATATGCAAGGGATGGTGCATGATGCTCTCATTAATAAGGACAAAATCCAAAATGTTGTTCCCCTCAGTGGGTACTTTGGCTAATTGTTCCAGGTCATTTGTACTGACAAAATGCAGATATATCTGTGCTTGTGCACTAGTGATGGTGTAGGTTTCCCATTCTATAGGGGGATAGTTTAGATCAGCTAGGACAATGGTATTGGGTTTAATACTGAGTAATTCTAGTTCCAGTGGATAGTTATTGTGGTTTTCTTGTGTCACAGAGGGCATTCTAAAGCTAACAAATATATTGCACTGGGGGTCTACTTTTAAACACCAAAATTCCATATGACCGAAGACCATAATACCATGATGAAACCCAGAATGTCAAACCACATCTTTTTTTCCCAGGGCAAGTAAACACTTGCCCAGTTTGGGAAAGAATGCCCTTTCTCCACTGTAGTGTGATCCCAGAGTTGGTACATTTAGTTAGGGGGGTGTGGGGGTTGTGGGGAGCATAGCCCCCACTTAGGTGGGTTTTAGATAGTATGGATTGTTGTAGTGTATTTTTGGATAAGTGTTTACTTGCCCTGGAAAAAAGATGCAGTTTGGCATTGTAAGTTTCATTTTCATCTCAGTATTGTGGTCTTTGGTGTTATGGAATTTCAGTGTTTAAAAGTAGATCTGTAATGGAGCCTTTCTGGTGGTTATTTTAACATGTAGAATATCTAGTGCATCATACTGCTTCACCATTATTGATGTAAGTCTCTTTGGATGTAGACTGATACACCTCCATCTTTTTCCCCTCCTGCTCAGTAGCTGGTCTAGCCATGTGAAAAGGTATTACAGTCCTGCACAGCTGTCCTCTATCTTAAACAATGTCCAGTCATTACATAGACATCAATGTCTTCCAGGGTGAGAAGGACTTGTTGGGAGTGGACTTTCTTGTTCAGGCTCCTAGCATTGATCAGTAACACCTTCATCTTTTCTTTGTTTATTTCAAAGTGTTGGTAAATTTATCAGGTTGGCATTGCCAAAAATGGTAATCTGGAGGTGGACAATGTCACTGCCAATAATCAAAACACTAGAGGGGACAGATGCAGGCCATCCCTGGCAAACTATCATGGTCAATAGGTCATATCCTCCCAGGCTGAAAAATATTGGACCTCCTTTGAATGACACAAAAAACTAAGATAATTATTGAAGTCAATTATTTTTTGCTCTCGCCTTATCATCCTTGGAGAATGCAGAATGCTTCTGAATGCTGATCTCATACCTGCCTTGGACAAGTAGTCTGAGAGTTCCATCACATCTCTCTCATATAATTCGGGGAGGTACACCTCAAGTAGCTGATGCAGTATGAACTTTGACAGAGTCATACTGGTACTTATTGTTCAAGGACTTCAGTTCATGCAGAATATGACAGATCCTGGCACCAGGTAAGAAACTAACTGTCACTTATGTAAGAGGCACATCTGTATGTCTTATAGGTTTATAGGATCATAGGTGTTTACTAGGCTAATGACCGCAATGGCCTTTTTAAGCCTAGCCATGCATCCAAAATCTCTGACAAGTTCTGATACCCTTGATAAGTGTAAGCAGGGGCCTGGGAGATGAACCATTTACAGGTTACCTGTGTCCATTAGAGACATAGGTGCCAAACCAGAGATGAATTTCCATTTTCACATCCAATTGTCCAAGCTGCACTTGAACTGGGTTAGGGACAAACTCTGCTTCACATGGATAGAGAGCCTGCTCCATAGATGGGGTGGCCTCTAGGACACACACCTATCTCTCCAGCAGGTCCTATTTATATCACAGGCAAGGTTAAGTTTTTAGAATGGGTTATTCTGGTGCTGTTTGTTTTTTGGATATGTAGCCTTTCTCAATTCATGAGGCACAAAGCCCATCTGGAGGCCACATTTAAATAGTAACTCCAGAGGCCCTGATAGGTCATGTTTCATGTTATTTAGAAGGCATCCTGGGATATTGTCTGGCTCCATTGATGCAGTGTTCTGGTCTTAGAGAGAGCATTAAGGATCTGTTCCATAGTAATAGTATGGGGAGTTATATTTGATGACATTTCCTGAGGGGAAGTTGAGGGGGAGAAACAGGTAAAGTTGGAGCTTAATTATTTGGCCAGGAGGTTTGCAATATCTTCTATTTCAGTATAGGTGACTCCATTTACAATGAGCTCCACACACAATTGTTTATTGCCTCTGAGGTTGTGGACACAGCTAAAGAATGCTTTGTGGTTGTCCTAGGCCTGGGTGGCCAAACTTACCTCAAATATGGCTTTGGTAGACTTTGTTGTCTGAGTTTTTTGTTTAGTTTGATGAGAGTGCTTTTATCCTGCTGGGTCCTGCACCTCTTAATTTTTGCCATGATTTTCTTCCTCCTGTTATACAGCCTAATGATTTTGTCTTGCAATGGAGTCACCTATAAAAAGAATATTTGGCTGGGGTGATGCCTGAAACTATGATATTGGGAATCCTTGTGCTTTGTGAGGAAGCAGGCTTAATGTGCTGATTATGATATGCATCTGTGTTGTGTTTTTGAGGTCTTTGAGATTTAGGCAGGTTAATCTTTAGAACCTCAGCACATGATGGATTATGTGTATTGTGTTGGCATTAGAGAGGTGTGATGTATGGTGTACTGCTGACAATTTTGGTGTCTGAGTTTGCTAATTGTGAGACTTGTGCCTTCAAGGATATAATATATAGACATCTGTCACACACTGTATTATGCTGTTTGAATAATGGATGATCATCAGACAGCATGAGACAATTCTTACACCATCTTAAGATAACCATCTCAATCAGGCTGGCTAGAGAAGCTGAGGGAAGTGCTAGACCATGATACTGACTATGGTGGCAGGGGTTGCTATAACTGCTTGGAGTTCAGTTTTAAAATAATGTTTGGTTAGACTTGCTACTGAGAATTTAAATTTCAATACAAAACAACTAGCCTGTAAACCTTCTTCTGTCACCAGCAAGAACCACTCAACTAATTATAATAAAAATAATAATAATTATTTAATATGACACTAAAAATCAGTGCAAACAGTTTGAGTACACTCAGTGTGAAGCAATTTTATCAAACTCCTTTTAGCCTGTTGAGTAGTTTAAGGACAGAGACTTGCAAAAGGATACTTACATGTTTATTGTCAACAGCCAATGAATGGGGAGAGGGAGCAAGGGCTTATGTTGTCAAATTATCAAAAGGGACAGGCAAGAACAGATACACTGGATTTAAGAACACAAGTACAGCAGAGGAAAACAATTAAACCCTTCGCTCTGAGCTGACTGGTCTGGAACTGCCACTATGCAAAGACAAGTCCTGAAATGGCCTGACATACAGTCAGTACTCAAGAATGAAACCATGGCTTAATAACTACAGTTAGACCACTCAAAACAGCAGAACTGCAGTGCAGCTATGTATTGGAATCATTAATATAGGCTTAAAGACCTTAGCTAAAGCAGAGACAGGCTGTTAAAATGAATTTTAAAACAGATCAAGAAATGAAAACACTTCTCTGTCTTTCTCTGTCATGAAAAACTACTATAATACAAGAGCAATTAAAAAAAATCACAGTAAACAGCAACTTTGGAATTCACTGACCCTAAGCTCTGAGATGCTTGGCCTGGAGCTGCCCCAGTTCAAAGGCAAGTCCTGAACTAGCTTGACATACACTTGCTGCTCAAGAATGAAACCAGGGCTTAATAACTAAAGCTAGATTACTTAAAACAGCAAACGTAGAGCACCTATGTATTGGAATCAATAATATAGGCTTAAAGACTTTAGCTAAAGCAGATACAGACTGCTAAAATGAACTTAAAATCAGATCAAGAAATGAAAACATGCATCTAGCTGACCTTAACTAAATTAAATGCTGACCTTAACTGAGGATATTGTTGAAGCATGGAAGGAGTGCAGTGAGTAACTTTTAAATCTGGTGGACATGTCCTTCACTGTAGAGGCAATATGATAATTTAATAGTAAAAAAAAAAATTGAGCCATTTCTGTAAATGAAGTCAATGCAGTAACTAAGTAGTTTCACTGAAGCAAGGTACTGAGAGTAAATAAAACGGAGTCAGAGTTGCTGAAAATATTGCCCAATTGTTGGGGTGCCATGGTTAACACATCTTTACAGTGTTGCATGGAAGTCTATGACAGCACTTCTAGATTAACATACAAACATACGATTAGCAGTCACCTTTTTCATTAAGAAAAAACAGAGAATGCAATCCAAGAGGGATCGAAATTTTCAATTTTCCTGGGAAAGCATAAGTGACGGTGCTGGAAAGTCAATTTCATCCATTAGTCAAACCTCTAATTCTAGAGGACCAATGTAGATTGAAATTCTCTCCTAGCTGTGGAACACTGGATCAATCCTTTGTCTTTCCCCATATGCCAGATGGGTCTTGAGATTTTGTGACTACTGTGTCAACTTGTGTACTGCGGACTTGGAGACATATATAAGTGTATACCCTAGAGAGTCTTCTGTGAAGCATTATAACAGAAGTCCGACATTACGGTGCTAGCATAACAGATTACTGATTGCTGTCACTTTCTTAGATTTTTAATTAGACTGTTTCTTTAAAATGGCAAAGCAAAGGAACTTGATTAATTGACTTTCTTATTTTATGTTTAACTGAATTTATATAAACTATATTGGTTTTTAAAAAATACACTTCTCTAAAAATACACCTCTCTGAAATATTTTAAATTGTATTTTATAATGCATTCATAATTAGCTGCTGCTGCTGTGACTGAAGTGATGAATACTAATTTATTTTTCCTTTAAAATTAAGACCATTTTGTTTTTTTAAATTATTTAGGATTGGGAGTAATTTAACAGGAGTAACAAATTTATAATGAGGAGGGCTGCTTAGGAGGAGGTTGCGTTTAGTAACGAGCAAAAAAGTTAATACTATTTTTCTACATTAAACTTTTTTTAATATGACGGCTTAAAAAGAGAGCTTTTAGAAGAAACTTTTTGAAATTTTTTTTTTAAGCGAATTTTTTGAATAATTTTTTTTTTTTGGGTTTTTTCCTTTTTTTGGTTGCTTTTTTGGTAAGCATTATTTTGGCCAGGATTTAACAGCAAGACTAGCCTTAGGTCAACTAATTGCTCTCCCTAGGCACCCCCCAGGCCTTGCCCCATCCTGGCACCTACATCCCCATCACTACATCCAATAAAAGCTACCTAAAGCGGCTGCTAGAGCAGCGCCTAGTTGGCTGCCTAGCTAGCCCGCTATTAACAGCAGGGAGTTAAACGGCCACTGCTCATACCTCTACCTCTTAGCACAAAAATATCGATAAAGAATTACGTTAGCATCCATTTTTTGAAGGATATGAAGCCTGAAACTCAATTCTATGTCATCATTTAGTGACGGACTTCAGTGATTTACTATAAATTTAATGAGGAAAAGACAAAACATGTTTGCGCCTTTCGGCTTTTCCCTGTTAGGGTTCGCCACAACAGAACTCCGGTGCGCTAATGATTGGTAGTTGATTTTTACGTGCCAAGCTACCAGCTCTGACGCACAACCTTCAACGAAGGTACGCCCACTCACGCATGTCTGCACGCAGAAGACGCTCTAGCTGAGAATCGAACCAGACAGTGTTTTACTTTGAGGAGACAACACTACCGCAGCTCCACCATCATGGTTAGGAAAAGACCAAACATATGAGGTAAAAATGTGGATGTTCTGTGAAAATCTGAGCCGTTGAGAGGACTGACACTGCTAGATGATCTTTGGTTTCTGTATTCGCAAAATGGCAGTTGTGTCCACATTCTCAGCATTTACTTGAGTTCACACCAAGGGTCTAGCCAGTGTCAGCTCCTGTATAGACAGGATAGCCAGGTGTAGTCAAAGTCTGGCTGTACTGGTTTTGGGGAAGTGAGGGTTCCATTTCTGTTGATTGCAGATGGTGTTGCACTTTTAGCCTAAAGTGACCAGTGTACAGTAGGGCAACTGGTTTATGCGTGTTTAAAACTGTTAACTCATTTCTGTCTTTTTTGAATATTTGAGTGGAATTCAAACTATTGTCTCTCCCATTGATGAAACAGAACGAACAAAACAGCTAAGACCACATGTCTGTCCAGCAAAGATGCAGTGCACAAAAGGGTACAGTTATTAAACAGTAAGTTAATGTATGAAAAAAAAAGTATGTTTCATAGCATACAAATCTTCTCATGTCTATTTACAAACAACAAGGAGTTGTTTTTAATGGTTTGCTAAAGAATAGAGACAAATCAGGTTGTTTTCATTTTTTTTTTCTACCAGCAGTCTATCATCTAAACTAAACTCTTATTATTACTTGCATATAATTTACACAATGCAGAGCAAAGGGTCAATCTCTAAACAACAGGTTTGCCTGAGGAATAAAGATGTGGTCCTTTTAAGAAAAAATAAGAATTATTTTATTTTGAGTCTTTTTATCATGTGCATTGACTGATTTTTATGAGTGTTCTTGAGAACTATTTTCTTTGAGCCAGTAAATTTACAAACATAGTACTGTATTTTGTAATGATCTTTTGGCAGCTTTCCAAAGCCATGGAAAGAAACTGGTCTGCTTCTAGTTCTCCACTGAAATTTCCATAAAGTTGTTATATTCCCCAACTTTTCTTAAAACATTGTCCCATTGTTATTGATATAGAGTGGTATCACTGTATGTGCAGGACTGCTGTGTACTGAGCAGTTTCAGTCCTTATTTTTCTGTAACATACATATATATATATATATATATATATATATATATATATATATATATATATGTAATATACATGTAGTATACAGAGGAACTGGCTGTAGCTCCATGTATATTCACACAGGAGGCTTACCTCAGGAAAAAAAAAACACACACAGCATTTGATTTGTGAAGGTAATATGAGAATGTGCATTCCTCTTCTACATTGGTTAAGTGATTGTTTTAGAATGTATTGTGCTTTTATCTATCATAAAGGAAGTCTTTTTTATAACTGTTTTTAATGTGCTTGTTAGTATACTGGATATGTTTCTTCCATGTGTGTGTGTGTGTGTGTGTGTGTGTGTGTGTGTGTGTGTGTGTGTGTGTGTGTGTGTGTGTGTGTGTGTGTGTGTATGTGTGTGAGTGTGTGCACAGTAAGACACTGTCTGGTTCGATTCTAAGCTACAGCGTCTTCTGCATGGAGACATGTGTGAATGGGCGTACCTTCGTTGAAGGTTGTGCGTCAGGGCTGGTAACTTGGCACGTAAAAATCAACTACCAATCATTAGCGGACCGTAGTTCCACTGTGGCGACCCCTAACCGGGAAAAGCCGAAAGACACAACAACATATATATGAGTATATTACCCTTTATGAATATATTTAATATTAATAATAATAAGGCTCATCTCTTTACCAGGAAGGCCCACTGGAGAGATAATCCATTTTCAGTGGTAACCTGACAACAATGTCTGGTTAAGTGACTTGTTCAAGGTCATGCAGTAGGCAAATGAGAGCTGCATGAATCCGAATCTGTACCATAGGAACTGCAGTTCATAGGCTTAACCCTCTGTGGCAACTACCAAATGACAGAATGCTAAAAAAATATTTAAAATATTACCTTTAGATGCAAATAATATATGATAGGATCACTTAGCAGAAAAAAATAGTTGAAATCACATTTGGTAGAAGAATCATTTGGTTGAATCACATTTAGTCTAAAACTTGACCAAATGCTTTATTTCTACTACACTACGAAACCACTTCTCAAATTTCAACCTAAAAATACAATCACTATGAAAGTGATTCAGACTGTCCTACCACATGTACCACAACCATATCTATATCTATCTATATTTATGTGTATACATATATTATTACCATTCATAATAGTAAACAGTCAGAAGAGCAATTTTTTTTTTGTGGTTGGTAATGTGATCAAATGCTCAGAAAAGTGAATGTTCTATTCTCATATGTTTCAGCCTGCTGGCTGATTTATGTGCAAGATTGCATTGCAGTGGGGCAGAAAATTTGTCCTTACCTCATTGTAGTGCAATCTTGGAAATGGTGTATGTGACGCCACATCAAGGAGCCTCATTCCTCACCATTTTCACCAGTAGGGGACATACATTGGGAGGATGTCAAGGTACACACACAGTATTTCCATATGCAGCTCTCTGTATCAAGTGCAATTTTCCTTAAGAGCACACAGAGACCACAGTCAGTCCAGGGCTGCTTTCTTCCTCTTTCTCCAGATCCCCAATAAGACTCCCCACTGGCACAGCTATAGAGTAGAGATCTCAGCTGAGAGGCCAAGCCAAGATCTCCAGCACCCTGTCTGTCCAACCAGTGCTTCGTGTCCCTGTTAAAGTAGCTGACACATATACTTTTTGAAGTTTGATTTACACAGACACACAAACACACACACACACACACACACACACACACACACACACACACACACACACACACACACACACACACACACACACACACACACACACACACACCTGGGAAAGGCTGGCACAGGTTTACTAGCTATACCCCCTTTTATCCAGACTATAGGGTAGTTATCACTGCCACCAGCCAACTCCTTATCAGCTACTTTCATGCACTTAACAAAGGGTGTACAATCTTACTGAGTAATGTTACTAATAATACAAATAGTAGTTTGACCAAGAGCAAGGCTGTTACGAGTGGCCTTCCGTTCATTGTACCTGCAATTCTACAGGTAGTATTTTTCATTCAATATGTAAGAAATGTGAGGACATTTATGTAGGGAAGACTATTTGGAAATTCAAAGAAAAAATTTACGAACATTTGAATGATATAAAAAATAAACAACAGAATAATTCATTATACAAACGTGGCAAAGTACCCTGACCATGAATTTATATTTTTTGGGGTAGATACCATGTATAAAAAGCCTCTAGGTTGTCCATGGGAAGAATTAATTGAACGTAAAGAGGCTTGGCAACTTAAGCTAAATGCTTGTACGCCACCAGGCCTAAATAAATTTGTATTTATTTCCAGCATTTTAAAGCTTTTATTGCACAAAGTTTGAATCAAGTTTATTTTAATATAGTTAGCTTTCTATCTTTTTATAGGGTAGCATTGGATATACATAAGTTTGTTAATGAATGGATTAAAATTATTGGTGTTTCTAATCATGTGATTTTTGAAAGAGGGGTATTTAAAGTGTGCTTGTGATTGTGATTGTTGAAAATGGATTCTGAGGAGGTTTAGTTATAAACTTAACGAAAGTGCTTAATCCAGCAATAATTTTTTGGGTTTTTGTGACAGTGCCTCCTTGTGCTTCATTTGTACAACTGTTTTGTTCCTAGTCTTTAGGTTGTCTTTGATGGAGTGATTGGCTAGTGCTGTTGCACAGCCAGTTGTTAACTTAGAATAACTGAATAAGAGTGTTGGTTTATTAACCCAGCTTGTTCAACAGCTATTTGAATGGTCAACAGCCCCTCTGACTTTTATGCAGAGCAACCCAGACTTTCAAAACACTCTAGTGTGTTTGAGAACGTCTTCTATATCTAATTATGGGGTCAATAGTGACTCAGGAGTGGATGGCCCTGTTAATATATCTCTTAATTCTTGGTTGCGATCTGGACTTGACTTCCAGCATGTAAATAACGAGGCAGGCACTTATCGGGAATCCCTTTACACTCTAGAGGATGTGCTTCTTCGCTCCCATAAGCTCCAAATTGAGAATGCCTTCCTTACTGAATGCATACATACAGAGAGAGTCCCGAAGAGTTTTCGGAACTGGAAATATCTGAATGGATTAATAGCTGGTTCCTTCCTCCATTTAGAATTATTTGAATTGTTTAACAAACAAGGTGTGGAACTGTTGAAAGTGCTGAAAAAGCACAATCAAATTGCCTTCGATCAGCTTATGAAAGAAGCTGACAATTTAGGTCAGATTATTAAGAAAGATTTGATGTCTTCAGTTCACCACAATCAGTACAGTGATATATTTGTAAAAACTGACAAAATAGTGGTGGATATACAGAAAAGAAAGCACAAGAAATTTGAACAAGACCACAGTGAATATCAGGAAGGCAGAGCCTATTCTAAGCCAATAGGCTCACAAGGGAGGCGGAGTATAGAACAGTAAGATGAAAACAATGTGGTGGATCCTTTAGACGAGGAAGACATGGCATAAGAGGCCCCTTTAGAACAGGTTCCTCTAAGGAGATCCGAAAGGATCAAAAATCTGAGGAAGTGTACTGTTTCAATGAACAACAATGTTCATCGACAAAAGGGCAACCAGTGCAATCCCAGGAATCGCAGGAAGCATTTTGCAGACCAGAAAGAGTGGAACTCCCACACAACAATTGAGGGCAGACATTAGAAGTGTCTTAGGACTTGTCTTTGATGGCTAAATATTTTCCTAAAATCATTTCAAATGAGACAGGTGACTTTACTATTTATAATTTTACTTTTTATTCATTTGATAAGGCCCTAAGTGAATAAAGGGCAAATGTTTGTACGTACTGTACATACACGGATACAGGATTTGTTATTGGACTTAAAACTTTTTCTCAGGAAGTTAAATTTTAAATTATTGTTTAAAGATATGAGTGATAGATATGAGTCAAGTGTTTTATGTAGAAGTATTGTGTTTAATCCCCATCTAGAATTACCTTTTATTATTTTTGAAAAATTATGTGACTTAAATTTTAGAGAATTTATTCAACATAATGAATGTGTGCCCTCTTTTAGTAATTTGTCTGATAGTGAAAACCAAGACATTGAAGGAATTGATTTGTAATAAGAACATCAGGGTTATGAAACCTGACAAGGGAGGGGACATTCTAATTATGAAAAGGGCTGATAATTCTAGCAGAATGTATGTTCATTTGTTTGAAGAGGTATATATGAAGAAACTTCTCCTAATTTTATTAATGTGGCCTACAGTAAAATTTGCTTTTTTTCTACAGGATATGTTTGAGCAAGGTGAAATATCACAAGAGACACTAGATTTGATTTTTTAACTGTAAAATTTCCTGTTGTTCCTCTCATTTTTGACATTCTGAAAATTAACAAAGAATTAGCTGACCCTCCGATGCAACCTATTGTTTGTGCACGGACCTCCATTACACACCCCTTATCTAAATATATAGATGTAAAAAGTAATGGTTCGTTAGATGAGTATCAACATTTATATAAAGACTCATGGGACTTTTTGTCTAAATTAAGGTTAGTGAAGTATAGTCCTAATTTAGCTTTTGTAACCATCGATGTGGTTAATCTATTTAATGTAATACGACATGATGAAGGTATAGAACTGGTTCAAGACTTTTTAATGAATCTGGTGTTTTCAGTCCTAATGAGATGAATGTACTGAGTACTTTCTTGGATTTAGTGTTAAAATGCAATTTTGTGTATATGGATGGTCAATGTTTTCATCAGAAGAGTGGAATAGCCATGGGGCATGCTTTCCCCCCTTGTTTGCCAATATTACGTTATTACAATGGGAGAAACAATTTGTTTTTAATAAGCACAGTGTTCCCCCTTGGCAACTATATGCACAATTTTTAGATGATATATTCAAAGCTTGTGGTGTTTGTGAGATGGGAACACAAACATTTGTGGAATATTTGAATTCTAGAATATCTTTTTTGAAGTTTACCTACAACTATAATAAGAACAGTATTAGCTATTTAGATGTATTGGTATCTAAAGACTTCAAAAATGGGACTCTTCACAGCTCTATAGTTAGAAACGGTACTTACTCAAATAGTTTTTTGCAATATGATAGCTGCCATCCCCTACATCAAAAAAGAGGGATAGTTAAGGGGTAATTTGTCAGGTTAGCTCGAATGATATCTAATGATTGTGTTTTCGACAAGGAATGTAAAAACTTGGTGGATATATTTGTGGCCAGAGGCTATACTTTAGATCATGTTATTGGAATTTTGGGAGAAGTTTCGAACAAAAGGAAGGAGGGGATATTATTGCCAATACTTTTGTCTAATCAATGTTTTAATGGAACTAAGAAGAGGGAGAAGAAAAATGAAAACGTTCTGCATTCTTTTATTGCAAATTATACACAAGAGCAGGAATTCATTTTCAGGACCCTATAGGCCCAGGTACGTTTTTAGGAGAGGGAGAACTTTAAAAGAAATATTGGAAGATGTGACTCAAATGGGGGATATGTCTAGTAAAGGGAAAGGCACATTTAAATGTGGGCACTGTACTCAGTGCAAGCACATTTTGGAAGCAACAGCTGTAAAGGTCAACAAGCAGGCTGTGTATACTTCCATTCATTGTGCCTGCAATTCTACAGGTCTTATTTATCTTGCGATATGCAAGAAATGTGGGGGGTTTTATGTAGGGAAGACTATTTGGAAATTCAAAGAAAGAATTTACGAACATTTGAATGATATAAAAAACAAACAGAATATTTCATTATACAAACATGTGGGAAAGTACGCTGACCATGAATTTTTATTTTTTGGGGTACAGATCACCCTCCATGACCCAGGACCACCACTCTGCCTTTCTGGAGACACTGGAAAACATGAAGGTCCTACCGAACACCCTGATCTTGGGAGATTTCAATTACTCTACCATTAACTGGGAAAACTACTTGAATACAAACTTCCAGACTCAGCACTTCCTGGAATTTATCAACTCAAATGCCCTGGATCAGCTGGTAAACTCCCTACCAGAGGCCGCAACATATTGGACCTGGTCATCACCAACATGGGCGACAGGTGCTCCCTACCGAGGTCAAACCGTCACTGGTTAGATCAGACCATAAGCTAATCACTCTGGACGTCCACACCCCACCACCACCCCCAACCAAGAAAACCACAGTGAAAAACTTTTCTAAAGCAAACTTCACCTTACTTAAGGCAGAGGTGGTAAGTTTCACAGCCCCCACGCTAAAGGATAACACTGCCCAAGATGCAGAATCCTTTACAATTGCACTCTATGAGCACCTACAAGGATGCAGGGACCATGCCATCCCTAGCAAAACCAAGACTCACTACCCTAAGAGAAGGAAACCAGTCTGGTGGACCCCTGCCATAAACAGGTTATACAACAAAAGGAGAAAACTAGTTCAGAAAAAAATCAAATCCCAAGAAGGAAAAACATCCCTGATCAGTATCAGTAAGAAACTAAGGTCCCTCATAAAATCATCCAAGGCTAACCACGAAAGAAAAATAGCCAAGGATTTGAAAGATAACCACAACGCCTTCTTTACCTATGTCAAGAATCTAAGTGGCAACTCGCAGATATGCTCTGAGATAGTGCAAAATAGCACAAAATATACTGAACCTACTGATATTGCCAACATACTGTCAGACAGATTCAGTGCAAAGTTCACCTCCGTCTCACCTTCAAAAGGGGCCCACAACAATACCGGAAAAGTGTAATGTCCTGGAAATCACAGACACACAGGTGAAAACAGCCCTTTCAAAAGCCAAAAGCACAGCATCAATGGGGCAATGTGGTGTCCCAGGCTGCGTCTTGCATGAACTGCAGAATAAATTAACCCCCCACCTAAACATACTGTTCAACCTCAGCCTCTCCACAGGCTACCTGCCCATAGAATGGCACACAGCAATGGTTATTCCGCTCCACAAAGGAGGGGCCACAACTGACCCTGGTAACTATCACCCCATAAGCCTGGCCTGCAAGGCTATGGAGCGCATCATCATAGAACAGATTAACAAAGACATTGTGAACCTCCAAACACTTGACCCGACTCAGTTCGGCTTTAAGGGCAGATCATGCCTACTAAACCTGGTTGACTTCTTCAAGACAGTTACCAAGGCCATAGATGAGGGAAAGGTGGTTCACACAGCCTACCTTGATCTCATCAAGGTGTTCGACACCATTCCTCACTCAGGTAATACAGAAAAACTCACCAGCCTGAACATAAACCCCTATGTCACAAGATGGGTTGCCAACTGGCTTACAGACAGAACTCACATGGTAAGAATAGCAGGCTCCAGGTCTGACTCTAAACCAGTCACAAGTGGTGTCCCACAAAGCTCAGTTCTGGGACCCCTACTGTTCAGCATATATTTCTCAGAAGTACAGGTAAACCCGGTGGACTATGGCTAACCAAGTTCACCGATGACTGCAAACTGGGAGCCATAATTGACTATCCGGCTGACACGGACATCCTCCAAAAAGGCTGGTGTCAAAGTCAAAGTCATGGCTTCAAGCTAAATGCCAAAAATTGCATAGTCACCCCATTTGGGAAAAACAAAACACCCACGAATTACCACATAGGTGGCAGCCCCCTTAATACAGAAGAGGTAATAAGAGATCTGGGGACTCAGATAGATAGTAATCTCTCCTTTGACAATCGTATTGCCAAAGTAGTTAGGAAATCCTTCTATGTGGCCCATCTAATTACTAAGGGGTTCGCATCTAGAAATAAAGAGGTTATAGTGACCCTCTACTCATCACTCATCAGACCCATCACAGAGTACAATGCCCCATTTGGAATGTACCTCACAAGACACTTCCAACAGCTTGAAAGACCACAAAAGCACCTCACCAAGAGGATTACTGGCCTCAAACATATGTCCTACGCAGCCCGACTGAAAAAACTCCAGCTGTACTCAGTGGCATATCGCTTACTCAGAGATGATCTCTGCCTGACTTACAAAGCCATGTCCAACTCAGAATTGATGGACATGCTTCACCTAAAGAAATCCAAGTCACTGCGAGCCACGCATTTTAGTGAGCTAAATCTCGCAAGAACAATAAATAGAACATACAGGTGGGATAGATTCCTGTCACAGAGACACCCCATGCTTTGGAACAAACTTCCTAACTACATTAGGCAGAGCCCCTCACTAACACTCTTCAAGAGAAGCCTTGACGAGTGGATGGGTAACAGAAAGTACACCCCTGGGATCACTTCATTGGCTCTTCTTGACAGAGGCTCAGTTAATTAATCAATGGGGTGGTGAAAGCCGACACTCTGGCTTGGCTTATAAATGCCCTTGGGCAGATAGCCTAGTACCTACCTATGAACCTATAAAAACCATCTAGGTGGTCCCTGGGCTGAATTAATTGAATGCAAGGAGGCTTTATGGCAACATAAGCTGAAAGCTTATATGCCACTAGGCCTAAATGAATTTGTGTCTATTTCCATCATTTTAAAGCTTTTATCATACAAAATTTGAATTGAGTTTATTTTAATATAGTTATCTTTGTATCTTTTTATAGGGTAGTATTGGATATACATACGTTCGTTAATGAATGGTTTAAAATTATTGGTGTTTCTAATCATGATTTTTGAAGGAGGGGTATTTAAAGCGTGCTTGTGATTGTTGAAATGGTTTCTGAGGAAGTTTTGTTATAAACTTAACGAAAGGACTTGATCTTGCAATAAATGTTTATATATCATTGTTGCCTCACAGTAAGACGTTGTCTTGTTCGATTCTCAGCGAAAGCGTCTTCTGTGTGGAGACATGCGTGAATGGACGTACCTTTGTTGAAGGTTGTACGTCAGGGCTGGCAACTCGGTACGTAAAAAGTTTGATTTATACACAGACAAACAAACACACACACACACACACACACACACACACACACACACACACACACTTGGGAAAAGCTGGCACAGTTTTACTAGTTATACCCCCTTTTATCCAGACTATAGGGTAGTTATCACTGCTACCAGCCAACTCCTTATCAGCTAATTTAATGCACTTAATAAAGCTGTACAATCTTACTGAGTAATATTGCTATTAATACAAATAGTAGTTTGACCAAGAGCAAGGCTGTTACAAGTGGCCTTCCTTTCATTGTACCTGCAATTCTACAGGTAGTATTTTTCATTCAACATGTAAGAAATGTGAGGACATTTATGTAGGGAAGACTATTTGGAAATTCAAAGAAAGAATTTATGAACATTTGAATGATATAAAAAATAAACAACAGAATAATTCATTATATAAACATGTGGCAAAGTACCCTGACCATGAATTTATATTTTTGGGGTAGATACCGTGTATAAAAAGCCTCTAGGTTGTCCATGGGAAGAATTAATTGAACGTAAAGAGGCTTTATGGCAATTTAAGCTAAATGCTTGTACGCTACCAGGCCTAAATAAATTTGTATTTATTTCCAGCATTTTAAAGCTTTTATTGCACAAAGTTTGAATCAAGTTTATTTTAATATAGTTAGCTTTCTATCTTTTTATAGGGTAGCATTGGATATACATAAGTTTGTTAATGAATGGATTAAAATTATTGGTGTTTCTAATCATGTGATTTTTGAAAGAGGGGTATTTAAAGTGTGCTTGTGATTGTTGAAAATGGATTCTGAGGAGGTTTTGTTATAAACTTAACGAAAGTGCTTAATCCTGCAATAATTTTTTGGGTTCTTGTGACAGTGCCTCCTTGTGCTTCATTTGTACAACTGTTTTGTTCCTAGTCTTTAGGTTGTCTTTGATGGAGTGATTGGCTGGTGCTGTTGCACAGCCAGTTGTTAACTTAGAAGAACTGAATAAGAGTGTTGGTTTATTAACCCAGCTTGTTCAACAGCTATTTGAATGGTCGATAGCTCCTCTGAGTTTTATGCAGAGCAACCCAGACTTTCAAAACACTCCAGTGTGTTTGAGAACGTCTTCTATATCTAATCATGGGGTCAATAGTGACTCAGGAGTGGATGGCCCTGTTAATATATCTCTTAATTCTTGGTTGCAATCTGGACTTGACTTCCAGCATGTAAATAATGAGGCAGGCACTTATCGGGAATCCCTTTACACTCTAGAGGATGTGCTTCTTCGCTCCCATAAACTCCAAATTGAGAATGCTTTCCTTACTGAATGCATACATACAGAGAGAGTCCCGAAGAGTTTTCGGAACTGGAAATATCTGAATGGATTAATAGCTGGTTCCTTCCTCAATTTAGAATTATTTGAATTGTTTAACAAACAAGGTGTTGAACTGTTGAAAGTGCTGAAAAAGCACAATCAAATTGCCTTCGATCAGCTTATGAAAGAAGATGACAATTTAGGTCAGATTATTAAGAAAGATTTGATATCTTCAGTTCACCACAATCAGTACAATGATATATTTGTAAAAACTGACAAAATAGTGGTGGATATACAGAAAAGGAAGCACAAGAAATTTGAACAAGACCACAGTGAATATCAGGAAGGCAGAGCCTATTCTAAGCCAATAGGCTCACAAGGGAGGCGGAGTATAGAACAGTAAGATGAAAACAATGTGGTGGATCCTTTAGACGAGGAAGACATGGCAGAAGAGGTCCCTTTAGAACAGGTTCCTCTAAGGAGATCCGAAAGGATCAAAAATCAGAGGAAGTGTACTGTTTCAATGAACAGCAATGTTCATCGACAAAAGGGCAACCAGTACAATCCCCGGAATCGCAGGAACCATTTTGGAGACCAGAAAGAGTGGAACTCCCACACAACAATTGAGGGCAGAGACATTAGAAGTGTCTTAGGACTTGTCTTTGATGGCTGAATATTTTCCTAAAATCATTTCAAATGACACAGGTGACTTTACTATTTATAATGTTACTTTTTATTTATTTGATAAGGCCCTAAGAGAATAAAGGGCAAATGTTTGTACCTACTGTACATAGACAGATACAGGATTTGTTATTGGACTTAAAACTTTTTCTCAGGAAGTTAAATTTTAAATTGTTTAAAGATATGTGTGATAGATATGAGTCAAGTGTTTTATGCAGAAGTATTGTGTTTAATCCTCATCTAGAATTACCTTTTATTATTTTTGAGAAATTATGTGACTTTAATTTTAGAGAATTTATTCAACATAATGAATGTGTGCCCTCTTTTAGTAATTTGTCTGATAGTGAAAGCCAAGACATTGAAGGAATTGATTTGTAATAAGAACATCAGGGTTATGAAACCCGACAAGGGAGAGGACATTCTAATTATGAAAAAGGCTGATTATTCTAGCAGAATGCATGTTCATTTGTTTGATGAGGTATATTATGAAGAAACTTCTCCTAATTTTATTAATGTGGCCTACAGTAAAATTTGCTTTTTTTCTACAGGATATGTTTGAGCAAGGTGAAATATCACAAGAGACACTAGATTTGCTTTTTTAACTGTAAAATTTCCTGTTGTTCCTCTCATTTTTGACATCCTGAAAATTAACAAAGAATTAGCTGACCCTCCAATGCGACCTATTGTTTGTGCACGGACCTCCATTACACACCCCTTATCTAAATATATAGATGTAAAAAGTAATGGTTCGTTAGATGAGTATCAACATTTATATAAAGACTCATGGGACTTTTTGTCTAAATTAAGATTAGTGAAGTATAGTCCTAATTTAGCTTTTGTAACCATCGATGTGGTTAATCTATTTAATGTAATACGACATGATGAAGGTATAGAACTGGTTCAAGACTTTTTAATGAATCTGGTGTTTTCAGTCCTAATGAGATGAATGTACTGAGTACTTTGTTGGATTTAGTGTTAAAATGCAATTTTGTGTATATGGATGGTCAATGTTTTCATAAGAAGAGTGGAATAGCCATGGGGGCATGCTGTGCCCCCTTGTTTGCCAATATTGTGTTATTACAATGGGAGAAACAATTTGTTTTTAATAAGCACAGTGTTCCCCCTTGTCAACTATATGCACAATTTTTAGATGATATATTCAAAGCTTGGGATGTTTGTGAGATGGGAACACAAACATTTGTGGAATATTTGAATTCTAGTATATCTTTTTTGAAGTTTACCTACAACTATAATAAGAACAGTATTAGTTATTTAGATGTATCGGTATCTAAAGACTTCAAAAATGGGACTCTTCACAGCTCTATATTTAGAAAGGGTACTTACACAAATAGTTTTTTTGTAATATGAAAGCTGCCATCCCCTACATCAAAAAAGAGGTATAGTTAAGGGGTAATTTGTCAGGTTAGCTCGAATGATATCTAATGATTGTGTTTTCGACAAGGAATGTAAAAACTTGGTGGATATGTTTGCGGCCAGAGGCTATACTTTAGATCATGTTATTGGAATTTTGGGAGAAGTTTTGAACAAAAGGAAGGAGGGGATATTATTGCCAATACTTTTGTCTAATCAATGTTTTAATGGAACTAAGAAGAGGGAGAAGTAAAATGAAAACGTTCCGCATTCTTTTATTGCAAATTATACACAAGAGCAGGAATTCATTTTCAGGACCCTATAAGCCCAGGAACATTTTTAGGAGAGGGAGATCTTTAAAAGAAATATTGGAAGATGTGACTCAAATGGTGGATATGTCTAGTAAAGGGAAAGGCACATTTAAATGTGGGCACTGTACTCAGTGCAAGCACATTTTGGAAGCAACAGCTGTAAAGGTCAACAAGCAGGCTGTGTATACTTCCATTCATTGTGCCTGCAATTCTACAGATCTTATTTATCTTGTGATATGTAAGAAATGTGGGGGGTTTTATGTAGGGAAGACTATTTGGAAATTCAAAGAAAGAATTTACGAACATTTGAATGATATAAACAAACAGAATATTTCATTATACAAACGTGGTGAAGTACCCTGACCATGAATTTATATTTTTTGGGGTATAGATCACCCTCCATGACCCAGGACCACCACTCCGCCTTTCTGGAGACACTGGGAAACATGAAGGTCCTACCGAACACCCTGATCTTGGGAGATTTCAATTACTCTACCATTAACTGGGAAAACTACTTGAGTACAAACTCCCAGGCTCAGCACTTCCTGGAATTTATCAACTCAAATGCCCTGGATCAGCTGGTAAACTCCCTACCAGAGGCCGCAACATATTGGACCTGGTCATCACCAACATGGGCGACAGGTGCTCCCTACCGAGGTCAAACCGTCACTGGTTAGATCAGGCCATAAACTAATCACTCTGGATGTCCACACCCCACTACCACCCCCAACCAAGAAAACCACAGTGAAAAACTTTTCTAAAGCAGACTTCACCTTACTTAAGGCAGAGGTGGTAAGTTTCACAGCCCCCACGCTAAAGGATAACACTGCCCAAGATGCAGAATCCTTTACAATTGCACTCCATGAGCACCTACAAGGATGCATGGATCGTGCCATCTCTAGCAAAACCAAGACTCACTCCCCTAAGCGAAGGAAACCAGTCTGGTGGACCCCTGCCATAAACAGGTTATACAACAAAAGGAGGAAACTAGTTCAGAAAAAAAGCAAATCAGAAGAAGGAAAGACATCCCTGATCAGTATCAGTAAGAAACTAAGGTCCCTCATATAATCATCCAAGGCTAACCATGAAAGAAAAATAGCCAAGGATTTGAAAGATAACCACAAAGCCTTCTTTACCTATGTCAAGAATCTAAGTGGCAACTCACAGATATGCTCTGAGATAGTGCAAAATAGCACAAAATATACTGAACCTACTAATATTGCCAACATACTGGCAGACAGATTCAGTGCAAAGTTCACCTCCCTCTCACCTTCAAAAGGGCCTACAACAATACCGGAAAAGTGTAGTGTCCTGGAAATCACAGACGCACAGGTGAAAACAGCCCTTTCAAAAGCCAAAAGCACAGCATCAATGGGGCAATGTTGTGCCCCAGGCTGCATCTTGCACGAACTGCAGAACGAAATAACCCCCCACCTAAACACACTGTTCAACCTCAGCCTCTCCACAGGCTACATGCCCATAGAATGGCACACAGCAATGGTTAATCTGCTCCACAAAGGAGGGGCCACAACTGACCCTGGTAACTATCACCCCATAAGCCTGGCCTGCAAGGCTATGGAGCGCATCATCATAGAACTGATTAACAAAGACATTGGGAACCTCCAAACACTTGACCCAACCCAATTCGGCTTTGTTATGGGCAGATCATACCTACTAAACCTGGTTTACTTTTTTGAGACAGTTACCAAGGCCATAGATGAGGGAAAGGTGGTTCACACAGCTTACCTTGATCTCGTCAAGGCGTTCAACACCATTCCTCACTCAGGTATTATAGAAAAACTCACCAGCTTGAACATAAACCCCTATGTCACAAGATGGGTTGCCAGCTGGCTTACAGACAGAACTCACATGGTAAGAATAGCAGGCTCCAGGTCTGACTCTAAACCAGTCACAAGTGGTGTCCCACAAGGCTCAGTTCTGGGAACCCTACTGTTCGGCATATATTTCTCAGAAGTACAGGTAAACCCGGTGGACTATGGCTAACCAAGTTCGCCGATGACTGCAAACTGGGAGCCATAACTGACTATCCTGCTGACACGGACATCCTCCAAAAAGGCCTTACTGAGACATACACCTGGTGTCAAAGTCATGGCTTCAAGCTAAATACCAAAAATTGCATAGTCACCCATTTGGGAAAAACAAAACACCCACGAATTACCACATAGGTGGCAGCCCCCTTAATACAGAAGAGGTAATAAGAGATCTGGGGACCCAGATAGTTAGTAATCTCTCCTTTGACAATTGTATTGCCAAAGTAGTTAGGAAATCCTTCTATGTTGCCCATCTAATTACTAAGGGGTTCGCATCTAGAAATAAAGAGGTTATAGTGACCCTCTACTTATCACTCATCAGACCCATCATAGAGTACAATGCCCCATTTGGGATGTACCTCACAAGACACTTCCAACAGCTTGAAAGACCACAAAAGCACCTCACCGAGAGGATTATTGGCCTCAAACATATGTCCTATGCAGCCCGACTGAAAAAACTCCGGCTGTACTCAGTGGCATATCGCTTACTCAGAGATGATCTCTGCCTGACTTACAAAGCCATGTCCAACTCAGAATGGATGGACTTGCTTCACCTAAAGAAATCCAAGTCACTGCGAGCCATGCATTCTAGTGAGCTAAATCTCGCCACAACAATAAATAGAACATGCTGGAGGGATAGATTCCTGTCACAGAGACTCCCCATGCTTTGGAACAAAATTCCTAACTACATTAGGCAGAGCCCCTCACTAACACTCTTCAAAAGAAGCCTTGACGAGTGGATGGGTAACAGAAAGTACACCCCTGGGATCACTTCATTGGCTCTGCTTGACAGAGGCTCAGTTAATTAATCAATGGGGCGGCGAAAGCCGATACTCTGGCTTGGCTTATAAATGCCCTCAGGCAGATAGCCTAGTACCTACCTATGAACCTATAAAAATCCTCTAGGTGGTGGGATGAATTAATTGAACGCAAAGAGGCTTTATGGCAACTTAAGCTGAATGCTTGTATGCCACTAGGCCTAAATGAATTTGTATCTATTTCCATCATTTTAAAGTTTTTATCATACAAAGTTTGAATTGAGTTTATTTTAATATAGTTATCTTTGTATCTTTTTATAGGGTAGTATTGTATATACATACGTTTGTTAATGAATGGATTAAAATTATTGGTGTTTCTAATCATGATTTTTGAAGGAGGGATATTTAAAGCGTGCTTGTGATTGCTGAAATGGTTTCTGAGGAAGTTTTCTTATAAACTTAATGAAAGGACTTGATCTTGCAATAAATGTTTATATATCGTTGTCGCCTCACAGTAAGATGTTGTCCTGTTTGATTCTCAGCTAAAGCGTCTTCTGTGTGGAGACATGCGTGAATGGGCGTACCTCCGTTGAAGGTTGTATGTCAGGGCTGGCAACCTGATATGTAAAAATCTACTGCCAATCATTAGCAGACCGGAGTTCCTCTGTGGCGACCCTTAACTGGGAAAAGCTGAAAGATACAACAACATTGTTGACAGTGCTCCCTTGTGCTTCGTTTGTACAACTGTTTGATTCCTAGTTGGTTGTCTTGGTAGAAAAACAGAAATCTTAATTTAAGTAATGGTCTGTAAAATCAGCAAAATTAAAGAAAAAGATGAATACAAGAAAAGTACTGAAGATAAGAAGAAGAAATTAAAAAAAGGGGTCAAGTAACATCAGTGAAGGAATGCAACTGGATTTTTGAAAGTGATGGACTTTGTACTTTCTCTTGAATTCCAAAATTGTTGATAGGTTCATAGGTTCATAATAGGCTAATGACCACCAGGGTCTTTAGAAGCCTAGTCATACAATCTAACCCATTTTTATCCCAGAGTTCCTTGGTCACCTTTATGGTAGGGTATGTTAGTAAAGAAATATCTAGGGGTTATGTGTGTGTGGAGGGTATGTCAGCTGGAGATTAATTTACTTTGTTGATCTCTGGCCATCAAAGATATAGGGGCCAGACCGGGGGAGAATTTGTGATTTTCCATCCAATGATCAAGATTTCTTTTGAAGAGGGTCAGTGATGAACTCTGCTTCATGTAGATGGGAAACTTATTCCATAGCATGGAGATCCTTTGAGACACATATTGGTCCCTCCAGCAAGTTCTATTATGATGCAGACAAAGTTCAGGTCCTTGGATCTAGTGTTTCTGGCATTGTGTGTCTTGCAGATGTCCAAGAAATCCATCAGAGCTGGATCCAATGATACCTTATATGCTAGGCATAGATCACCTCTTGGTAACCTCCAGAAGACTAAGTACAGAGACAGGGCCTTAAGGCGATCTGTGTAGGACTGAGTATTCATACCCTGGATTCTCCTGGTGAGGAACCTTTGAGGGTGTTCGAACTGTTGCAAGTGCCTGGCTAGGTACATGCCAAAGATGGCATTTCATTCAATGATGAGACTGATAAAGGCAGACTAGAGCGGTACTATTACTTCCTTGGACCTGGATGCCATACCTTTGCTTGTGAGTTGGCTGACATAGAATGATTTTCTTACTATCTTGGCTACATGTTTGTTGAATGCCATATTACTACCTATGTCCCCAGATTCCTAACTATTGGGTCAGCTCTTAGAAGGGACTTTTATCAATGAAGTAATTGGCTTGGGTCAACACTTTTCCAAGGGGTACTATCATTAATTTCTTTGCACTGAGTTTTAATCTGTGGCTTTCACATCAGTCATTTGTTTGTGTTAGACCCTCTTCTAGGATGTTGGTGTCAGTTTACATTCATCTGTGAACTTGGTGAACCAGAGACCTTTTACATTAGCCTTGACTTCCAAGAAGTAGATGCCAAAGAGGAGTGGGCCCAGAACACAGCCACGGGGTACTCCACTGGTGATTGGTCTCTTGGTGGAGGTGGTCTCATCAAACCTGACTTCTTGGATCTTGTCTGTGAGCCAGATGGCAGTCCAATAAGTTATATGTAGGGATTTATGCCAAGTTCTGAAAGTTTACCAACAATAGCTGAGTGGGGTATTATATGGAATGCCTTGGCCAGGTCAAAATATGCAGTATGCACCTTTTTCACCTCATCTATAGCCATGGTCCCTCTTGAAGAAGTCTATCAGTTTAAGTAGTCTAGACATTCCCTTAACAAAGCCAAACTGGGATGGGTCCAGTGTCTGTAGGGTGCTAATGTCTTTGTTGTTCATTTCCATGATAATTCGTTCCATGGCTTTGTAGATTAGACTTGTCAGACTGATGGATCTATAGTTCCTTGGGCCAGTTGATGGTCCACCCTTTGAAGAGGATGATTTTTATGGCCTCCATTCACCTGGCATGTAATTAAAGCTGTAGTTGAACAGTGCCTGAAGTGGCCCTGCTAGGTCAAGTTTCAGGCTATTTAGAAGGCGACTTGGGATACTTTTGGGACCCACTGAAGCAGTGTTTTTGTATTATCAAGCACCTCCAGGATCTGCTCCCTATTGATAATTGGGGGGATATGCTAAAAAGGATTACACAGGGGGCAATGGTGGTATAGGAGATGAAGTTACAGCTAAATTTATCAGCTCATACATTTGCTATATCACCCTGGTCAGTGAAATTTGTGCCATTTACTGCCAGTCCTGCACATGGCTGAGAATTACCTTTAAGATTCCTGACATAGGTGAAGAAGGCTTAGTGATTGTTCTTAGTCTGGGAGACTATCCTGACCTAGTTCTTGTTCTAGATGGACTTTATTACACCTCAGTTTCATTTTTAGTTGAACCAGAGAGCAATTGTCTCTATGAGAGTTGCTATTTCTGATTTTAGACATAATTTCAACTTCTTTTTCTTTTGTTACATGGCCTATTAAAGCATGGATTCCACCAGTGCAGTTTGTTTCTGATGTTAGATCTGGGCTTACCTCTGTTAGGTATGACAGCCTTCATGCAGCCATTTACATTTTACACATGGTTTCTGTAAATCTGTTTAGGTAGCTGTATTCTCGGGGTTTGGGGAGCTGTGAAATTTGATAAACTGTCAGATAATAGGATGCAGTTTGCTTTAGAATAATTTGTAACTGCTGATGTGTTGATGAAGTCCAACAAACATTGTGCTGTGAGTTAAAGACAGTGTATCTTTCCCAGTCTACACAGGGTTAGTTAGTCTCTCATGAATAGGGTATTTGGTTGGATGGTGAGTGTCTCTAGTAGTTCTAGATAAGAGCTGTAAGCTTTGTGGGTCATAGAGGGCAACCTGTAGCTGGCCAGTGCATGACAGGGAACCTTTTCTATGGAGACTTGGACATTGATGAATTCCAGTGCATTATCCTGCTTAACCAATCTAGAGGTACGCCTGTTACTGATGTAGATCAAGACACCTCCATCTTTAGCTCCTGTCTGTGCTGCTGTTAGTCTAAAGTCATGGAAGGCACAGTTGCCTTCCACTACTGGAGTATTTTCTCTGACTTTAAACCAATTCTCAGAAAGAGCGCAGATGTCTACGTTCTCCAGAGTGAGGAGAGCTTGTAGGGTATATAGTTTCTTCTTTAGTTTCCTAACCATGGTGGTTAATGCAAACTTAGCGATTTGTTTTTTGATGCTTCTTATTTCTGTTGCAGAGTGGCGCACTAGTACATGGCACTTAAACTGAGCCAATAATGCTTACAAACTATGCTCATTAGTGGAAATATGTTAATTCTTAGTGTGTTATGTCCACTTGTTAGCTTACTTAATTATCAGCCAGCTTTGTTATGTGATTTTATAAGTTCATAGGTAGGTACTAGGCTATCGGCACAAGGGCCTACATAAGCCTAGCCAACAAGGTTCCCTGGCTTACGCCACCCAAGAAAGTTATTTTCCTGTGCCACTGTCGAGCAGAGTGTATTTCTTATTTCCCATTCACTGATCAAGATTTTTCTTGAAGAGTGCTAATGAAGAACTTTGCTTGACATAGATGGGTAGCCTGTTCCAGATTATGAGAAGTCTCTGGGACAGGAATCTATCCCTCCAGCATGTCCTGTTTATTCTGGTGACAAGGTTTAGGTCCCTAGAGCGTGTAGCTTGGAGAGATTGGGATTTCTTTAGGTGTAGCATGTCCAACAGCTCTGGGTTTGACATAGCTTTATATGTTAGGCAGAGGTCACCTTGGAGTAGGCGATATACTATGGAGTAAAGCTGGAGATTTTTTGAGGCGGTCAGTATGGGTCATTTGTTTGAGGCCAGTAATCCTCTTTGTGAGGTACCTCTGTGGCCTTTCCAGCTGCTGCAGATGTCTTGTGAGGTACATTCCAAAAGGGGCGTTGTACTCTATAATGGGTCTAATGAGTGTCGAGTAGAGGGGAACAATGACCTCTTTTTTACTGGATGAGAACCCTTTTATGATAAAGTGTGCCACGTAGAAGGGCTTCCTGACTACTGTGGCAATGTGACTATCAAAGGAGAGACTACTGTCCACCTGAGTCCCAAGGTCTCTTATCACGCATTCGATGTTAAGTAGATTGCTGCCTATGTGGTAGTTAATGAGTACAGAGTTTTTACCAAAGGGGATGACACCGCACTTTTTGGCATTGAGCTTGAGACCATGGCTCTGACACCAGGCATCTGTCTCAGCGAGGCCCTTCTGTAGGATGTCCACATCATTTGGGGACTTGACTATGGCTCCTAGTTTTCAGTCATCTGCAAACTTCATTAGCCAGATGCCTTCTGTGTTAGCCTCTACTTCAGAGAAGTAGATAGCAAACAGGAGAGATCCCAGGACGGAATCCTGGGGTACTCCACTTGTCACTGCTTTGAGGTCAGAATTGGAGTCTGCAACTTTTACAATGTGGATTCTGTCAGTGAGCCAGTTGGCAACCCATCTTGTGACTTAGGGATTTATACGTAGTTTAGTGAGTTTAGCTATAATTCCAGAATGGGGCATGGTGTCGAAAGCCTTGGCGAGGTCAAGATAGGCTGTGTGAACCACCTTACCCTCATCTACGGCTTTGGTGACTGTCTCAAAAAAGTCAATCAGGTTCAGGAGGCATAATCTGCCTTTGACAAACCTGAACTGAGTGGGATCCAGAGTTTGGAGATTACCGATGTCTTTGTTTATGAGTTCCACGATGATACTTTCCATGGACTTGCAGACCAGGCTCATCAGGGTAATAGGGCAATAGTTCCCGGTATCAGTGGTGGCTCCCCCTTTTTGGAGTGGGATAACTGTTGCTGTGTGCCATTCAGTGGGCACAAAGCCTGATGCGAGGCTATTATTGAACATGGTGCTTAGGATTAGGTTCGTGGGTAGAAGGCTAGCAGTTTGCAGTTCCCTGCTTCCACTTCCCTACTATAATTATATTTAGAAATGTACTCGGAATTGGAGTAGCATATACTGTAATAAACTTTAATGGCCTTTTATGTTACCTATAAATACATTTGGACTGTACACTGGATGAGCCAGGTTGGAGGTTTTTTTTTTATTATAATTCTTACAACAAACTTATCTTTGGAATATCACAAACTATCAGCAAAACTGCAGCTATAACAGTGTTATCTTGAAATATATATATAGTCTACAGATATGAATTATGGGAAACTCTTCTGGCATCTCTTTTGAAATATGAATATCAATGTTTGTTTCAGTCTATCAAATTTCATACTCTAAAAAAAATGGGTCCCATTCAGTCTTGCTTCAGGCAAATCAGCTAACAACTCACAGGTGGAAATCTTATTTAGAAACATTTCCCTATTCAAGTGATCCTTGCCAAGGAAGATATGGATGCCAGATTCATTATTGTAGGCTCTATATACCCACTGTTATCTCACTTAATCATGATTGTTTCTGTGATTAGGAAAAGGGGATAATGTTGTGTTATGGGTTTACACTGCATGTTTCCAGTGTGTGAGTGAGTTCCTTGTTTAGTGTCATTGTTAGAGAAATGGTATTTTGCAATGTAATTTGTAGGGCTATACTTAGGAGTGGAGGTAGGGTGTGGGTTAGTCTGCATGACTAATTGTAATAGTTCAATTTCCCATACAGCACTGGACTTCTTTTGCTTCAGATAATAAAGCTACCTTCCAAATTTTGCTGCAAAATAGTTAACCCAGAGTTAGTCTCAACAAAATCTTGGACTCCAAAAATAAAGAATGTCTACAGCTTCCAAATCTTCTATTTTCCATGCTGTTTCCAGACTTGTGAAACTGTTTGTGATCTTAGATTACTTTAGTACAAATCACAACAATACCCAGTTATGAGTCTCTACAAGTAGGGCTCTCACTCATAAGGTTTCCAAATCCCATAGATCTGCTTCCTTTGTACAAAAATCTTCAGGCTGCACTTCTAAACTGCCTTCTTGAATTAATCATTTGATTCCAGACACACAAAACTTAACAAAGAAATCACATCTGCTCAATAAGTTTATGGTATTACAATCCCAACATATCAACAAATACTCTTTTATTCCTGTTTTCAAATGATCCAAGACTTTTGTCTGTAAATTGCAAATCCTAAATGTAGAATTCCAAAATGGTCTCAGAACAGCAGCAGACCAGTGACAGCTCCAAAATATTGTAACTTCATAAACAGCTTTAACATTATGTAAATATATAACTAACAAGACAAAAATAACTATTTACATTATAGTATCTTTGCTTCCATGGATGACGCATAAGGCCTTTCATCCAAAGGAGGCAGGAAAGTGATTATCTGTTAAAATAGTACAGAAGACCAGAAAAAAGTTCAAGATACTGATCTAATGCATCTCCCTAGCCCATATAGAAACAAAAAACATCCTCTTAACAAGCCAATAGAGTAGGTTCAGAAAAAAAAAACGTTTAATATTTGACATGGCATTACTTCAGTCTCTAACCAACCTTTCCTTTTAGTGGGATTCTCAGAAAGTAGTCACATGAAGTTATTGTTCATAGCATAGTATCAGTGTCTGAACAGGCAAGAACTAAGGCCAGATGTAGACATCCAGTCTGCAGTGCAGCAAAGTTGTAGTGGGGATGCTCACTTGAACACCATAATTACAGAGCCATGATTTAGAAACAGAATCTTTCATGATGTCAGTCGCTGTGCTTGGTGATGTACTTCCTCTTTCCAACATGTAATAAGAAGTCTGTCCAAGCCCAGGGTGGGCTAGTTTTAGGGACATAGGACACTAAAGGTAGTGAGAAATAGGAATAGATCCAGGCAGCTGATAGCTGATGCATACAAAGGAGGAAAACAAATGGTTCAATTAGATACCTGTATAGTCAGTGTATCCCATTGCCATCATGTAATATTAGATACATTCAAATTATGATGATCGTTGGAAGCACATGGGATTTGTTGAATGTGGCAAATTATTTAAGCTGTTTGTTGATTTGTCCCATGTCAGACCAGGTCTTTGTTTCTGGTTATACAATATCTAGTTTAAATAACTTAGATTTGCAGAGAAGAGTGAACAAGTACTTATTCTCTATATCAAAGCAGTCACTCTTCAGCCACCTTTTACATAATATCTAAGCAGTCACTTTTACTTCAGCCACCTTTTACATAATATCTAAGCAGTCACTTTTACTTCAGCCACCTTTTACATAGTATCATAGCAGTCACTTTTACTTCAGCCACCTTTTACATAATATCAAAGCAGTAACTTTTACTTCAGCCACCTTTTACATAATATCTAAGCAGTCACTTTTACTTCAGCCACCTTTTACATAATATCTAAGCAGTCACTTTTACTTCAGCCACCTTTTACATAATATCAAAGCAGTAACTTTTACTTCAGCCACCTTTTGCATAATATCTAAGCAGTCACTTTTACTTCAGCCACCTTTTACATAATATCAAAGCAGTCACTTTTACTTCAGCCATCTTTTACATAATATCAAAACAGTCACTTTTACTTCAGCCACCTTCTTCATATCAAAGCAGTCATTTTTACTTCAGCCACCTTTTACATAATATCTAAGCAGTCATTTTTACTTCAGCCACCTTTTACATAATATCAAAGCAGTAACTTTTACTTCAGCCACCTTTTACATAATATCTAAGCAGTCACTTTTACTTCAGCCACCTTTTACATAATGTCAAAGCAGTCACTTTTACTTCAGCCACTTTCTTCATAATATCAAAGCAGTCATTTTTACTTCAGCCACCTTTTACATAATATCTAAGCATTTCAAACACACACAACACAACTAAGTAAAAATAACTGCCAGTATATGACTGGAAACACGGAAAAAAGCCAGAAGTCAGTGTTTACGCTTTTTGTCCACTTTTAATTGTCCTGAACTTCTTCAGAATAACCATTTCAACTTCTTAAGCCATTTAAATACCATTCAAAAATAAACATGTGATCTAAAATGACCAATACTGATGTTAAAAGCTTAATTCAAAAAAATCACTGTAAAAGGACCTTCCCCCTTTCTTGGATAAAAAATTGTTATTATTATCAGATATCTTTTTGTGCATAAATTATAAATCATAATCTTTGTGCTTGTAAAAAGCACTTAATGTTTATAACATCATTTAACCCAGGAAGCTGGTCTGCATTGAACAATATCTGCCATAAGGTTTCTTAACACTCCAATTTAACCTTAAAGTTTCCAGAAAACAAGTCATCATTAACTTTCTCAAGTACTGAAAATGTGAACTTTTTGAAATCTAAACAAGTGACAGCGTGTCACATCCATCAGCAAAGAATATTTTATTTTATAAAAGATACATAGATGATTTGATCTTTTTATGGCGTGGAGATTTTGATTCATTTCAAATTTTTGTGAACTATTTAAACAAATCTACCAATTTTCTAAGATTCACCATTGGTCATTTTGGGGAAAACATTAACTTTCTGGACTTACATTTAAGTATGAATTGTGATAAGACATGTTTTGAAAGTAGCATTTTTAGGAAGTCCACATTTGTCAACCAATATCTACACCATGATAGTTTACATCCTGAATTTATGAAACGTGGTGTAGTTAAAGGACAATTCATTAGATTAAGTAGGCTGACAAGTAGAGATTACGTTTTCAAGTGAGACAGGTAAACTAACTAGCTTTTTTATGGAAAGAGGTTATGACCATATATGGCTAAATAACATATTAAGGGAGGTATTTCATCTTAGGACAAATAAAGCACGCCATATTCTACATCAAACTTCAGTGAATTTAAGAATAGTTAGTGACACTGAAGTTAAGGCTGGTAGTGCCTACAGATTAGCTTTTCCTATTCCCATTTCAAATGAGATGGTTATGATTAGGAAAATAATTTCCAATAATTGGAAAGTGGTATTAGGTAACAATGATTTCAGTTTAATCATTGGTAAAGTTCCACTGTTTACTTACAAACAAACTGTCAACATAAAGAACAAGTTAGAAAGTTGTAAGCAAATGAGT